>NW_026732195.1:0-162500 GCF_028476545.2 Physella acuta | reverse complement strand
ATCATAAGACAGCTATTGTTTTATTGTTGTTATTCATTAATATCGAGGGTTTTTTTTTACTTCGAGGTATGGAAAGAATTGAAATCTAGAGAGTTCTCTGACACAACTAGCAAACTTAGGTTAGGTCCAACCACTTATAAAACCGTTCATCATAAGTGTCATGTTTTTTTGTTGTTTTTTTTTTTATTTCATTACAATTATAAGAAATGTTTACTTTGTTACGGATAATGAAATAATTAAAATATTATTCTCTTTTTAAAACTAATTAATTGTAACAAAAGGCGGCTGGGCATAGTGCTGACCACACTATTCCTTCATAGTTCGAGGTGAATTAAACAGATAAACTCTACTTCACTTGCCCCATGGACCGCCAGGTTCTGTACATAATTGTAATAAACATATTTCGGTAAAAGTGGAACGAAATAAAAATTGTATAGAAAATATATACTTTTACCAGTGTCCACCTTCCTCCAGAAAATTTAGTCCGCCCTCCCCCTCACAAAAGTCTTAAGTTCCCCCCCCCCCCCTTTCCAGAAGAAAAAAGTCTAAAAGAAACCTTTGGATCAGATGTGCTAGGAACAGGTTTTGCCTTATTGTACTTTTCCTCTGTGTTTTTATTTGTTTGTTATTGTTTTTCGTTTATCAAACCCCTAGTTTGGTTGCATCGTGGACGGGGGAGGAGAGGGGGGGAGGTAAAAGCCTTGAGTCTATGACGAGAATGTTCTCGAAACACGATTTGCTCCAAGTGCTTTAGAGCACACAAAAAATGTCGTCTCATGCTGAGTAGCCGCTTTAGCGGAACAAACACAGACATGCAACTTCATGAATTGCATGGCGGTGTAAAGACGATTTGTTGACACAACGGTGAGGTTCTGTCAAGGTGCGCCCAAGAGGGGCCTTAACAGGGTTGTCACAGCAAGGAACTACTGTTACATTAAAACCGGCTGTGTTGTTGTTGTTTTTTAATACTGATGTTATTTTCTAATTCAATACAAGTTACTATGTTGGTTCAATCATCGCAAAATAGTTTTAATTATTTTAAAAAGAAAGTTAATAAAATTTTAATCTATTTTCAAATAGATGTTTAAAAGTTCGTTTCCCAAAGCAATTTTTGTCCCGTCCCGTCCCCCCCCCCCCCCTCCCTTTCCAATGAAATAGAACTTCTATAGAAAATATATTGTTTTACCAGTCCCCCACTCCCCCGCCCTCGGAATTTTCAAGCCCCCCCCCCCTTCCCTCCAGAAGAAACACTGATTTTGGCTGTCACTATTCAAACCCTGTTGTCTATTGAATAAAAGTTTGTCGACTTAAGCTACCCGTTTCAAATTTGATGGACCGTGGGTCCATTGAAATCCAGTTCATCTGTTTCAGTGACCTAGGCATAGTGTAGTCAACACTGTGCCCAGTCGCCTTTTCTTTCCCAAACGTGAGTCAGGTACTCATTAAAGCTGGCTGAACTCAGGGACGTACTACGGACAAGAACCCGGACTCCAAACTCGAGGCTTTCGGTATTGCAGTCGTACGCTCTACTATCCGACCTCTCCGTCACAAAAAAACCCCACCCCCACAACACCACCCATGAGCCTGACTAACAATCCCACTGCTCCTTAGCCGGCTCCAGGGGACAAACTTTCAATTTGGCGCCCCTCCCCCCCCCCCCCTCCATATATTTTTTTTATATTTATAACTCAAAATACCCGCTAAAAAAAGTAAAATTAGCTTATTTTGGCGCCCCTAGGGTCGACGCCCGGGGACATATTTACCCCCCCCCCCGCCCCCCGTTGCTACGCCTCTACCGCTCCTCCTAAAAATCCAATACTCTATACATACACCACAAAGCCTGGAGCTGAAACCTCCCTAACTTTGTTACCCCCCACAGGTACAGAAGGCGGTGGAGGGTCTCAAGGTGGACAGCAAGAACACGTCTGCTGCCTTCATGAAACTCAACAGTATTGAGGACCACAGGCCCAGCGCCCAGAGCTTGGGAGGGGTGGGAATCGGCATCCTTTGCTTCGGTCAGTCTTACATACAGTTGATATGTTCTACGTGACTATGTTATTTAACTATCATTTCTACAGAGGTTTTACATAAGCTACAGCGGAGTAGGCAGGATCTTGTTATCAGAGTTTCTTCCAGGCATCTCTTCAGGGGGGGGGGGGGGGGGGGGGGGGAAGCCTTCCCGAAAAAGTCTATCATCTTCTCCCCCCCCCCCCCCCTTCCCCCGAACGAAGTGGAATTTATATAGTAAAAACATACTTTAACAGTGCCCCACCCCCCGGAGAAAAAAGTCTGGAAGAAACACTGTTTGTATATATATATATATATATATATATATATATATATATATATATATATATATATATATATATATATATATATATATATATATATATATAATGTTTCCTGTATATAAGAAGATTGCGTTGAAAAAAAATAGCATTTTAAATGTTTACGGGGAAAACTTTTAGCTGAGGTTTTGTTTTAATTTTTTTTTTTTTTGTTTCCTTTGTTTGCTTTTAAATTACATTACGGGCCATCCCTACATCCCAATTCCGAATTCTCGCACTGACGCCCTGATTATATGCAACAAACCAAACCAAATGATTAAAATTCCGGACTTGACCACAACTTTTACTGATGGCCCAGAGTACTGTGTGGTTGGTCTGGTTTTTCTTAGTGGACCCAGTGCATGGACACTTTTCATGAACACTTAACTATATGTCCATGGTCAAATTACATGGACGAACTACAGGGACACATTACATGGACACTTCCGATCGACACTTCACATGGACACATGGATACATTACATGGACAAATTAAATAGACAAACTACATGGACACCTTTCATGGAAACATGACAAGGACAAATTACATGGACAAATTACATGGACAAATTACATGGACCCAGTGCATGGACACTTTTCATGAACACTTAACTATATGTCCATGGTCAAATTACATGGACGAACTACAGGGACAAATTACATGGACACTTCCGATCGACACTTCACATGGACACATGGATACATTACATGGACAAATTAAATAGACAAACTACATGGACACCTTTCATGGAAACATGACAAGGACAAATTACATGGACAAATTACATGGACAAATTACATGGACATATTACATGGACGTATTTCATGGACACATTACATTAACAAATTACATTACACTGGCACATTTCATGGACACGTTACATGGACCAAGTATATAGACATGTCTCGTGGATACATTACATGGAGAAATTACATGGACACATACGTTTCTAGAATAGTCGCGTTCCTCTATATAATTTTAACTTAACAACATTGACTTCTATTTTCACATAATATTTTCAACCAAAATTTATCTCAATATCTGCTAAAAATAGATGCTTATTGAATCGTGTGTTGAATGTCCTCTTCGGTTTTTTTTTAAAATAAATGCCTTGTTAATAAGATTTTTATAATATTAATATCGACAGTGATACTTTTTTTCAATGATCAATGTAACAAATATATATATATATATATTTTAAATATACCTATGTTGTGAGGACTTCTTTAATTTACAGTAGGACTATGTCTTTTTAGAAAGTCAAAGCCAGCTTCAAACGGACACAAAACTTTAATTATCATTAAAAACCAGAACAACATTTTTATTGTATTGGCACTTGTAGAATCGTCGCTGTACCATTGAAAACCATGTTGTGCATAAACTACCTTTTTAAAAAGAAAATTAATCGTTCGAGCAATATCAGGCTACTGCTTTGCTGCTGTTGTTTTGTTGTTGTTCTTTTTGTTTTTGTTTTTACGAATGCTGACTCATTAAGTTTTATTAGCCATACTTTTTTTTTAAATTAATTTTTATAACGTCATTCTCAGCCGAACAAGGTTTAACAATTACCATTAAGGTCGGGGAATAACTCTGTTCTGACCGTTAAAATGTTTCCCTCCCCTGGTATTGATCTTTATAAACCTCGGATAGCTGGTACCAAATTCATGAAATGAGTGGGACGGTGGGGGGAGGGGAGGTTGATGAAAATTAAGATGGACATTTGCTATCATCACCAAAATTTAAGTAAGTAGAGAAGAATAGATAGGTAAAGTTCATTTAAGCAATTTTTTTTATCTGACGTCACACTTCTCACCCCCCCCCCCCACCCAAAATGACGTCACTACTTTTTATTCCTCATTTATAACCACAAATATTAATAAAAAAATAAGTTGCGTAATTGCAATTTAGTTATAATCCACGTAACGGATTTTGAACAAAGGCCAGAATTGTGTGTTTTATTTTGGCGAATGGTGTTTTATTTTGGCGAATGGTGTTTTATTTTGGCGAATGGTGTGTTTTATTTTGGCGAATGGTGTCTTCTGTTCAGCGATCAATGACAACCTGAAATTTAACTGATTACAACTGACGTTATAACTAACGGATTCATCATTTGTTTTAACAAACTAAGGTGTATATTCATTCAATGAAGAGGTGTTGAGGCCTAAGGGTGGGGTGGGGTGGAGATGTGACTTCGACAAGGTCACGTATAAATTTGAAATCACACAAGGGCTTTTACTTTTACTCAAGGCGACTATGCTTTCGTGACACTTTGATCTCAATTTCTTAAAAACAATAATTTTACATTTTTAATAGTAAGAAACAAATAATTTTTTTTTTAAATGTAGAATTCCCCACCACTGTATGGCTATGTAAATGTAATGCATTATTGTAAAAAGGATTTTTTCTACCAATATTGGTTTTAGTTCAAGGAGTGCATTCAATCGTTAGATTTTGATAAGGGTTATACAAATATAGGATACTGTCTACATACTAGCCTCAAATTTGAAGAGGCCTTGATGGTGAAAATAGAAGTACCTCACAAAATAAACAAATGAAAACAATAAATAATTTGATTCGTTGTTATTTTCTTCTCTTCTCAGTTTTTGGTGGGCTGATACTTCTGGACATGAACGTGCTGATAGCCCACGTGATCAAGTTGTTGGGGAAATTGAAACCTGCAGAAACCGCGGAGGAGAGCAAAGAATAAACAAGCAGACGACTGACTGGCAGACGTGGAGCTGGTTAAAAACTAAAACTGTTTTATTCGATTCAAAACATGTTTGGCTTATAGAGAAATTTATAGACAAACCATTCTACACTAAGTTTTGATGGAATTTAGGGGGTGGGGTAGAATTATGATTAATATTGTAATAATCAGTTTAAGGTTGTATAAGATTAGACAGAGGCGTAGCGAGGGGGTGGCGGGGGGTGCGAACCGCACCGTGTGACACCATTTAGGGGGGTGACACCAAGGAAAAAATAGCAAAATATATAGAGAAAAATTTGAGGTGGGGGGTGCAAATCGAAAGTTTGAAGGGGGGGGGGGGGTGCAAATCGAAAATTGAAAGTTTGTCTCCGGGAAGGGTCGCTACGCCTCTGGGGGGTGACACCATTAAGTGCCGCACCGGGTGACACCCGACCTCTCTACGCCACTGAGATTTGATGAATAGAATATAAAAATGCGAGTTCCTATTTTGTTGTACAAAGGGAAGCCACTCAATACTTTACCACTAATGTTTGTAGCATTTGTCTTTAATATCAAAAGAGGTCACTTAATTATATTATAGCGTAACGTCATTTATGGTTGACCTCTTAATCCCATCTCGCCTATTGAACAGTTTATTTTTAGCTATTGACTTGTTAGAAATACGTTGTTATGTGCTGGAAAATATTGTTATGTAAATTGTTGTACAAAAGTGTTGCAAATTACTTAAAATTTAAGCGATGTTAATTGTTTTCTAATTTAAGATGAGTTGCTACAATCCAGATATGCTGTGAATATCTGTGTAATTACAATAGACTTACAATATGTACAGTCACCATTTTTTTTTCATACATATTAAAGGCGGCGTGTCAATCTCCAACCTCACATTTATTATAGAAGTAGCTCATTTAACATTTTGAATTGTGTTAATTATTATGATTATTAATGTTGTCTGGTGTTATGACTATTTGTTCAGAACAATGTAACATTTCAAGGGGAAGTAGCTAATATTCAAGAAAGGTAAATTGTAATTTAATTGTTACCTCCCTTAGCTCGTCAATCATGAATAAGAAATCATTTATGCGTAAAAACACATTTTCAAATGAATTAGTCTTAGCTTTTTTTTTTTATCTTTAAATGTATGTGTGCATTTGCTGTATGAGACACATGATTTTAATGGAACTTCATTTTATTATGAAATACTTGAATCAGTTGTGAACCGAATCTCGGTTCCTCGAGTTTTATAATCCTATGCCACTTACGATAGCCATACACCAATTTATTTATTTTTAATATTAAAAAATAGTCTTACTTATTTTTTTTTATGTTCACACATAAGCAGCTAAAATGTGTGTATTAATGTTTTAATGACTTTCCATTTATTTATTTTTAATCAAGGGAGAAAACCACTATACTTGTTACCAAAACACAGAGAAATTAAAATGATAACAAAGGAGAATTTTGAATTCGTTACTTATTAATTATTTATTACTTAAAATAAGTATTAAAATAATATAAGACTTTTATTAGTCTTGTCTTTATATTTCTTATATTCTTAATTATTATTTGTCAATAACCTAACCCAGAAACTAGTAGCTACTTTAATCACATTACTGCTACAATTGTTAAAGTTTACTTTCAATCACGATGGGTGCATTAAACCTCTTTAACTGTTTACAAAATTAGAACATTTTTAAAAATTTAAATCCAATTACCTAAGATGAATAAACCGGGAGTGATCTCCCCTAAACTTTCTCGAATATTCTTATATAAAATAACAGGGGATGGGAACTCGGGCTATAGACATGATTTTTAATCCATTTTAAATACTTAAAGTTTTAAAAATAGAATAAAATCTCGTAGACAAATTAATTGCACACCAAGTGAACGCGAAATAAAAAAGCGCATAATAGTGCGCAATATTATTATTACTTTTAAAATTTACATTAGTTTTTTGAGAAATCGGAAGTAGCGTAAAGTACTACTTCCAGTCAACGGAAGTGACTCAAAATTTAATAGAAGGTAGAGAATTAGATCTTTTACTTACGTATGAAATTTCATTTATCTATCTGAAATAGTACTCAAGTTATAGGCTTTTGAAAAATTCAAAGTAGGAAAAGTACCACTTCCGGTTATCGGAAATCGCTCAAAAGTTGATACGGATCTACGATTTTGATTAAATACTTATATATGAAATTTCATCAACCTAGCTGTAACGGTACTCAAGTTATCGTGTTTACACACGGACACACACACACACACACACACACACACACACACAGACACACAGACATACGGACAAGATTGCAAAATTATGTTTTTCCGTATCAGTGAGATGCAAAACGTTGAGATTTGCAAAAATCTCGATTTTTTTTTTTGCACGATTACAAGACTTTCTCTATACTTCGTATATACGAGAAAGTAAAAATGGAGTATTTTCTTTACTAAATCACCAACACTTTAGTGCTTAACTTGCCTGTACTTTGAGTGCACACCATACACAAAGGGAGAGGGGAAGAGAAGAGTACTATAATTGTTTGTTAGGGGTTGTTCGAAAATGTATTTTTTTGTTATGTAATATATGTAGGCCTACCATATTTTTTTGTTATATACATCTATTATATTGTATAATCTTTTTCTAGAAATAACGGATGATTATTAACGAAAATCATTTTCAAATTGTTCACATTTTTAAAAAAAAACTTTTAACAATCTGAATATTCTTATTTATTTGGCAATCAAATAAAATCCACGACAAAAAACTACAACTTTAAATGTCGTCTACTTTATTACGTACTACTTTGGTATACTGTACACAAAACATCGAGCTATATTTATAACATATCGATCTATTGCTAATACAACCCTTGAAATTTTCCGGGGGGAGGGGGGTGATAGACTTTGGGGGGGGGGGGGCGACACTGTTAAAAGTATATATTTTCTATATAAGTTTCATTTCGTTCGGGGGGGGGGGGGCGGTAGACTATTCCCCCCCCCCCCCCTCCCCCCGAAGAGATGCCTGGAAGAAACTCTGGTGTAAACCTACTAATACTGCGAGTAACCTGTTTTAACTTGTGCTCAAAGTGTTAAATTATGAACAATGTGATAAAAAGTAATTAGAATCCTGTATTCAAGTACTGAAAAAAACCACTAATTATTTCTTTTAAGACAAACGAATAAATCACTTCAAATTCAAGGGGTCGGCGTAGTCGAGTCGGTAAAGCTCATGGTTGCTAAACCGAAAAGGCTCGTTGACTGGGGACAGCCACTCTTCTAGTAGAGACAACTCCAAAATAAACAACTGCTGTCTTGTAGTTTGTTCTTGGTTAGACAAAGACTATGGAAAAAAATCCAAAAAGAAAAGCAGGCTGAAATCGGAGTCAATGACCTCAATGGCGCATAACCAGTTGACTCGTATACTTAATTGTGTTGGAGGGGGATCCCTTCCAACTCTAAAATTAAGAACGAAAAAGAAGAAGACTTCAATAGGCTGTTGAAGTGGAGTCCAAATGGAGTCCTGCCGGTTGGCGTTTTTTTAAACCAAATCTGAATATTTTTATTAAATCTTTTTTTTTTAAGTAAGGAAAGCTACTTTCGCTTTTGGCTTCAAAACAAACTCAAGAATTTAGAATCAGAATTTCGTGAATTTAGATCTAGAAATCGAGATAGAAAATTAAAATCTAATCTAGATCTAGATTCTAAATCTAGATCCAGATAAAGAATTGACTTTTCAGATTTTAATATAGATCTAGTCTAGAATCTAGATTCTAGAATTATATTTAGAATATAACCGACTCGTTAGATTTAGTTAGAGTTTTAGTAACTTTTAGCTTTTAGTAGTTTTAGATTTTAGAGGTAGAATCTAGATTCTACTAACTCTAGATCTAGAAATCTAGATCTAGAATCTAGATCTGATCTAGGGACCGTAGTCTAAACCGATTTTATTAGAAGAGTAAAGAAGAGGTTGTAAAGTCAAGTGACCAAGTCTAAAGAATTAATTAAAGAACTTTAGTAATTATATACTATATAGTATATAGGCCTAATTAGTTACTAATTATTACTAATTACTATTACTAGGCCTATAGTCTATAGTAATTAGAATTAGATTCTACTTTAGTGTACTAACTTAGTACTAAGTACTAGGCCTAAAATTAATATTAATTATACGTCATACACTCATACTTTAAGTTTAGAATAATTAAGTCTAAAGTTTAAGTTATAAACAGTAGATCTAGATACAATAATAAAAATATACCCTATTATAACAAATCGTCAAATAGTATTATTTACTAGATCTAGGGCCTATGTATTTTATTTAGATCTAGATCTCAGCCTTATTTTAGTTAGACCTAGATCTATAATAATAATAATAGTATTAAGTATAGGCCTGTTACTGTATATTATATAGACTATAGCATATTTTCTTTTATAGTGAACTAGGCCTATATGATTAATATGAATACTTTTATTAATATAATAGTAATAGGTGTTAG
This sequence comes from Physella acuta, assembly GCF_028476545.2. Taxonomy (NCBI): domain Eukaryota; kingdom Metazoa; phylum Mollusca; class Gastropoda; family Physidae; genus Physella; species Physella acuta. The sequence continues at coordinate 152,975 of NW_026732195.1, read as the reverse complement.
TATTAGTTTAGTTAGCTAGCTAGTATTTAAGCTAGAGTTAGTAATAATAGAATAATTAGCTAGATTTATGTAAAACAGAAACCTTTAGGCTTAACTTTTGAATGTAGGCCCATACATTTTTTTCTAGACTTTCTTTTGCTTAGAAAGTTAAGAACTGATTAAATTAGTTATTAGGCCCTATGTATTAATCATATTATAGTTAATTATAGGCCCCTAATTTAAATTAGGCCTATTTAGTTATAAAGACTTTGCCTTTATTCATTTTAATAAATAGGCCCCTATTTTAAATCAATGCCATATTTTTAAAAAAAAAAATCCTTTTCCTATTACTTTTTCTTTTAGTACTAGATCTAGATAAACTAGATATTACACGGTGACAGTAGGCTAGACCTAATAACCGTAATTACTAATTAGTCGTCTGCTTAGTAGTTAGTCCTCGTAGAGATAGTTATCGTTATATATATATAGACAAGTTATAGTGTACCAGTATTACTAGATAAAATTCTATATCTAATATCTAGTAATAGCTCTAGAAATTCCAAATTTGATTTAAGCCCAAAGTGGGCCTAAAAATTGGATTAATCTAATAATTACTAGCATTAGGGCCTAATTAGTTTAATTGTAATAAGCTTTGTTTGACTTTGTGTTACTGTCATTGAGCTTTTAGTTTAACATTGAAAATTTAATTCAAAGATTTAAAAAAAAAATCAGCAACTTCAATTAATCTATATAGCTAGATTCTAGATATTCATACTGTTGTACAAGGCTTACTTAGTAGAAATTAAATATGCTATAATTACAGAATTCTGACTATATCACTCAGAATAAACAGATATGACTAAATAAGCTTAATGTATAATTACATTGTTTTAGAAGAATTACTTTTGCTTTACAGTAAGCATGTATTTTTAGTGTCTGTGTACACTAGTTAATATTTATTTTTACTGTTAATGAAAGTATTATTCCACAGATGAAGCATGTTCCACTTGTAATAATATTAATAATGTCTTGTTTTTTTTTACTTAGACCAATAAAACAGTTGTGTGGTTTACACTTAAAGTCAGTATCTCAAGCCAGTTACCCTTAATGATAATGTACTCAAGCCCTCAAACCACTTCTCTGGTTTATCAATTGTGTGCTCTACTGCTTGACCAATGAATTCCAATTTAGTATTTGTAGGTCATTGTAAAAATATATATTGATATATCCTAAATAAATCTTTTATCAAGTGTTAAGATTTATGTTATTTTTATTGAGTGTTGTTTTAATACGTTCTTTGTGTTTGTGTGTGTTAGTTCAGTGATTTTGGAAAGCTGTAGTGATTGAGGAAACTAAACAGTGTTTAACTTGCAAATTTTATATGAAGAAAAACACACTGGCGCTAGACTGCCATTACTACTAACCCAAAGTCTCAAGTTAAATTGAGGTTTAAGTCCGTAAAAAGTCCCTGTGTGCACCCAGCAATGAGGGGTACCTAAGTAAAGGCATTGTCATTGTGCTGACCACATCATGGCTTCGAATGCCAAGTTCACAGAACAGTTGAACTCTTTGCAATCTGATCCATGGACAAACAGGCTAGAAACAGGAACTTTACAACTCTCACTGTTGTTTACAATATTTTCATACACTAACAATAACATTAACAATTACAATCAATAAACAAATTCAATGATTAAGACAAGTTCAATTTTTATTAAATAAATTAATAATTTATTAAGTATTTAAAGATAAAGGCACTTTATTTAATGTGATATATATTTGTCCCATAATTTCAGGGAATTTAATTTTTTCCTGCATCAAATATTGTTATTCATAAATTGCAGACTCAGATGAAATCTTCATCCTAAAACACATTTTGATTTCCTATGTTTTGTTGATAGTCTTAGTTAAGGTTGTCTGGAACATGTGTAGGGTACTTTCTTCTGTGTTTACTAGAGGTCTTTATGCACTGATTTAATTCAGGTATTCTGAAAAATAGATTTACACACAATATTTATACTTAAAATTTTGTCTTATAATCATAGTTTACATTTTTATAATCATAGTTTACATTTTTATACATAATAAGCGTATCAAAAATATAAATAAAATTGCAATTAAAACTAGCCATTAAATCTATAACTTCAGGTCAATATTGACAAATCTATTACTAAATCTAAACTCTAGATCTAATAACCATAATTCAATGCCTACTACTAAATAACTGGGTCTTGCTAGATTTACACATAAACTTCCTACATCTAGATTTCTAAGTAAGCATATGCCTACTACTCTAGTTAGTAGCAGACTTTCTTAATCTTGAGCAGAGTTTCTTCCAGGCATCTCTTCGGGGGGGCGAAGCCCCCCCGAAAATTTTTTACCGCCCCCCCCGAACGAAATGAAATTTATATAATTTATATAGAAAATATATACTTTTAACAGTGTCCGCCCCCCCGAAGAAAGTTTACCGCCCCCCCGAAGATTTCAAGTGCCCCCCCGGAGAAAAAAGTCTGGAAGAAACACTGATCTTGAGCAGTCAACTAAACTTTAAATCTACTTCTTAAATCAAATCTAGATAGGTTCGCAGTAGCAACAGATGTCAACATTTTAATTTTATTAATATTATAATATTATTATTTATAATTATTGCCTACTAAATTACTAAATAATTCTAGATCTAGATTTCTCTAGACAAGTTACTAACTAGATTTAGCACTGTTGTTAACTACATCTAGAAAAAAAAAATATATAGACTCAGAGACCTACTCACTGGATCTAGAATTATAGAAAAATCTTATTCCGGCTAGTCACTTTGTCATTAATTATTAATTATCATTAGGTCCTATTATTAACTTTTTAATTTATTACACTCACAATGTTGCATTCACTCTCTACTCTACTAAGTCTACTTCAGTAACTATGCTCAACTGAACTACACTAACATCCTCAGTAGTCTGCACTTAGTTAGACTAGTCGTAGTCACTACTTCTACTTGTACTTAGAAGTACTTACTAGATATTATTATTAGATAAGTACTTGCAATCTGATCTCTACAATCTACAAACATACACTAATCACTAAATGACTAAATCTAATCACTGTCATTTTTTATTTAGAGGGATCAGTATAGATCTAGACTCTAGTTAAGGAAGTATAAAGAACAGATTTAGGATCAGGTAGATTGAGATCTATTACTAATAACTATTAGATATCTAGATCTAGTTGCAATATGCTGAAATAAAGTGTAAAGTCGAACTTGATAATCGTTTGTTTACTGTTTACCAAATCGTCCAGTAGGAGTAATGTCCCCTGGGGCTAGGCTTGCTAGGTCTTAGATTTAACTTTTAAAAATAATTAATTTACTTACCGCCACAAAACTTTTCTGTCAGAATTGAATGCAAATACATTACTTCCCAACCGTACGTACACAATAGACTTGAAATTTTGTATATTTGTTGCATATTGGGAGTTCATGATGAGTTTAAAATCTTGAAGCGAAGTCAAGAAACAAGCAGCCGCCATGTTTTTTTATCAATGGGAAACATGATCACAAAAATTCATTTAGTTTGAAAAATTTTATCTCTCCCTGGCGGAAGTTTTTCCAAAACTTTGAATGGATTAATGAATTAATATTATTAATTATTTCAAAAATTATTTTCAATAGTTTATCTTGAATTAAAAAATTCAAAACACGTAAAAATCAATACTTAATATTTTGTTTTAATTTTTGACAGCTAAAACATAATTTTAGAGCTTGCCAAATAATTTATATAATTTTTTGAAAATTAGCATGTTATATAGCAAAGTATTACTGCAACACCCAATTTCATCTCTTAGAAGTAACATTTGAAAACGAATTAGCTCGAATTTTTTAATGTCGATAGATAAGCATGTACGTTTGTTGGAAAAGTGAAGTCTTGACCCTTAGCTACAAAAAAAAAAGGCGGGCTCTTGACCAGAAGCTAGAAAAGAAGTGTTTTCTAGACCGTATGCCAAGAAAGGAAGTATAACCTAGATTCAATCAGTGTTTCTTTCAAACTGTTTTCTCCGAAGGGGGGGGGGGGGGGGGTGGAGGTTACGTGAAACTTTTGGGGTGAAGGGGGTAGACACTGGTAAAAGTAGCCTATTTATTTTCTAAATTATGTTTCGTCCGGGGTAGGGGGGAAGGAGGTAGATGCGCTTCGAAGAGATGCCAGAAAGAAACACTGAACCCAGCTAGTTTTAGCCTACGTAACATGCTTTAAAAAGTATGTCCTAAAAGCTTAAAAGCCCAGTTAAACTTAAGTTATTAAACTGGGCTTACTTTCTTACCTCCCTTATGTTGAATTCTTATCAATTATTTCTCAGTTGATTAGCCCGCTCCGATCAACGCTAACATGCCTTTTCTTTTGCCTAGAGTGTCTAAGCTCCTGACATAAATTCAACCCTTACATTCCCCTATATAATTGGACAGCGTGGTCAAATGGTAGAGCGTTTGGTAGAGAGTTCGGATCTCGGTTCAGACCCATGCTTGGAGAACGTCCCCCCCGTCCCCCCCCCACCTCTGACGTGTACCTGACTTGTACTGGGAAAATTAAAGGCAGCCGGGTAGGGTGCTGACCACACCATGCTTTCAAATGCTGGTGTCAAGTAACATGAACTCTACTTCATCTGCCAAAAGGACCGCTAGATCTAAAGAGGGTTCTTTACTTTCTTTTTATGTCCCTTTAAATTTTAAATCCATGCAGTCATTTAAACCCCTACATACCCTATAAATGTTAATACCATTTAACGCAGTTTAAACCTCTATAAAAGCATATACTCTATACCCGTATAATTATAAATCCATGTACGTAATTTACAGAGTTTCTTCCAGGCATCTCTTCGGGGGGGCGAAGCCCCCCCCGAAATTTTTTTACCGCCCCCCCCCCCCGAACGAAATGAAATTTATATAGTTTATATAGTTTATATATACTTTTAACAGTGTCCGCCCCCCCGAAGAAAGTCTACCGCCCCCCCGAAAATTTCAAGTGCCCCCCCGGAGAAAAAAGTCTGGAAGAAACACTGGTAATTTAAACCCCTACATTCCTCTATAAAAAACCATTCACGTAATTTTAACCCCTATCAAACCATATACCCCTCCATTTCCCTATAAAACCCGTGTACGTAATTCAAACCCCTCCATAACCCCTATACAACCATGTACGTCATTTGACCCTTTAAACCAGTTCCAATAATAATTCACACAGGTAATTATTTACCTACCACATCCACCTCCTCCCCATTCTTCTGGTATAAAAGGCCTCGTGTCGCGCAAATAAATTATTTTAAAAAAGAAACTCCACAAAGGTCAAAGTTCAGCAACTTCAAAGGACAAGAACGTCAGGCGTGACTTCCTGGTTGATCGACACGTCTGATAACAACGTGATATATACGTTCATGTGATATAAGGTGTATCAGTGACATGTTATAAGACAACGTGATATATACGTTCATATGATACACGGTTATATCAGTGTGGATCCCCCCCACACACACACACACTAACTGCCCCCCTCACATGTGGTGACATGTTATAAGACAATGTGATATATAAGTTCATATGATACAAGGTGTATCAGTGTGGACCCCCACCTGCACCCCCCCCCTTCCATCAGGTAAACGTAATATAAGACAATGTTTATCACGGTGACCCCTCCCCCACCTTCCCCCTCCAAGGTGGTGATGTGATATAGGACATGGTGTATCCGTGTGGACCCCCCCCCCCACACACACACACACCACCTGCCCCCCCCCCCCCCCTTTCACGTTTGGTGACATGCTATAAGACAACGTGTATCCACGTATCTTCCATCTATCCCGTACACACAAATTCCCCTCTTGCACGCGGTAGCGATTTATGGATCCCCCCCCCCCCCCCTAACACACACAGACTAGCCCCCCCCCCCCCCTTTTCCCTGATATAGCTATATAAAAGCTAAGGCGTCTGTAAATGCCCCAACTCTCGCGACAAAAGGCCATAAAAGACAAGGTGGTAGCGGATGTATCAGAATGCCGTACCCCCACCTCCACCCCACCCCCATGATGACGTGATATCAAAGACCAGCCTTATCGTTATGTAGTAAAAACCCCACAACCCGGATATCAACTTTTAACAACCTCATGATTAGGTTGTTCTTTCTCTTGCGTCGTGTTTATTGCTGATATCGTGAATAAGGTGGTTACTTTCGATATTGTGGATAAGGTGCTTACTGGGGTTACTGTGGATACTGAAAATACTGTGGATAAAGTTTACTTGTTGAAAACCGAACTGTGATTATTTATTTTAATTTGGTGAAATATAAATCCTGAAATATGTTATTATTGTAAACCGAATACAATATATGAACAGTTGTGTTTTGTTAACCTTCACAATAGGCCTATAAGGTGAGTTAAAGATTGTGTGTGAAGAGAGATATTAGTTGTAGGTAGTTTATAAAAAGCAGGAAACGTGTGTGCATATAGGCAGGTGGAGTAGAACCATTCACCTGTGACGGTAACACTTGACTGGATCGCTGGATGGGTGCACGGATGAATTAACGGATTGGTGGATGTGTATGGATGGAAGGTTGAATCAGAGGCCTAGCGACCCTTCCCGGCGCCCGGGGACAAACTTTTCTATTTGCACCCCCCCCCCTCAAGATTTCGATTTGCACCCCCCTCAACCTTTCAATTTATTTTTCCAACCCATTTTGGCGCCCCCTAAGGTCGGCGCCCGGGGACATATGTCCCCCCCTCGCCCCCGCCCCCCCCCTCGCTACGCTACTGGGTTGAATTGTCTAATGGATAGATGGTTGGATGCATAAAAATGTAAGAAAAGTTAATCATGAGTACTAAAAACATCAAATTAAATTAGTGATCGCTTGAAATCAATCGACCAATGAAGTCACGTGTTTTAGCTACCAAATCTATAATTAGACCACGAGTTTATGCTGCACACCAACAAAGTAAACCTACACGATGTAATATATTACACAGCACACCTGTGCTTTATTGTTGTGTATGCGTGTATCGATGTATTAGCTGTAGTCTGGCCCCATAACAAAAGATTGCGCGAATCGTCCATTCTGTCACTGATAAGATTACATCCGTGTACATTTTCCGGGGAAAAAAAAGATATGTGGTTTGTTCTTTCTTTATCTATACGTTGTTTGCGAAAGGATTTATATTATATTTTGAAGTTTTTCTGTGTGTAATTGCTGGTTAGTATTTGCGTGTGTGATTTTTATATGGATTGGAATCTATGTGTGTAGGTTTATCTGTGTGTAGTACGGGTGTTTACACATGCGTTTGTGTTGTTTCACGTGTGTATGTTTACACGTGATTATATGAATAGGCGTGCATGCTTACGTGTATGTGTGTTTACACGTGAATGTTTACACGTGTGGAAGCCTGTGTTTACACGTTTGTATATGTGTATGTTTACATGTGTTCATATGTGTATGCTTACATGTGTGTTTGTTTACACTGTGTAAGCCTATGTTTACATATTTGTATGTGTGTATGTGTTCATGTGTATACTTATATGTGTGTATGCTTGCACGTGTGTAAGCCTATGTTTACACATGTGTATGTTTACACGTGATTATATGAGTAGGCGTGCATGCTTACATGTATGTGTGTTTACATGTGTATGTTAACATTGTGTAAGCCTGTGCTTACATGTGTATGTGTGTATGTTTACATGTGTTCATGGGTGTGTGCTTAAATGTGTGTATATTTACATGTGTGTAAGCCTATGTTTACACATGTGTATGTTAACATGTGTGTATGCTGACATGTATGTATACTTACACTTGTGTAAACATATGGGTGAGTATTAAAGTGAGTTGGTTAGTGTTTACCTTGCGCTTGCGATTGTGTGTTTATGCGTGTGTGTTAATGTGAACATAAATGCCTTTTTATGTATGTGGATATGTTGTTGTGTTGTGGAGAAAGTGTAGAAAACATATGTTTGGCGTGTTGTATGCTACATATGTATAATATGTGTGATTGTGTAAGTGCCAATATGTGCTGGAGAGGAGCATTGTGTGTTGTTGCGTCTTATACCCGGTGTGTAGGCCTCTATGACTAATGATACGTCTGTGTATGTGTTGTTGAATGAAACCATGATTCATAGTAAAGCGAAGTAGGTCCTTCAGTTAAGTGGAATGTGATAATCTTTGTCAAGAAAGAGGAAAAGTCAGCAATTTTAACAAAAATGGCGTTTAGAAACTTAAAGTTCATAAGACTTAGGGCCTAAATATTGTATGCTTTATATCCTTTAATTTGGTAATGACCACTGAATATCATAAAGACTATTTTTGCAAAGAAGTAAAAGTTGCAGGTAATGCATCTTGGTAACTATGTATGTTACATTCTGTCGGTATAGCTAATGCTAAGGTCATGCCTTTTCTTTCTTCTTCTGCGTTTGTAATTTTAGTGTTGGAAGAGATTTCCTCCAAAACGTGTCAACTTGTTATGCGCCATATAGGCCGTTGACTCCGATTTCAGCCTGCTTTTCTTTTTGGATTGGCTTCCATTTTTTGTCCAAACAAGAACAAACTCCAAGGCAGCAATTGTTTGCTTCTTTGCCCGAAGGTTCGAACTCGAGACTTTTGGTTTAGCAAACATGAGCTTTACCAGTGGCGTAGCCAGGATTGTCTCAAGGAGGGGGGTTCAATTTTTACCAGGGGACAAACTTTCGATTTGCACCCCGCCCCCCTCAAACTTTCGATTTTATATAAATTTCATTTCGTTCGGGGGGAGGGAGGTAAAGAAACTCTGCCCCCCCCCCTAACCCCCCCCCCTGCCTACGCCACCGAGCTTTACCACGCCGACCCCATGCCTAAAGTAGCGATATCAGCAAAAAGAATTGATTCGCCGATCTTATGTAGGGCATACAAAAAGTAAAATTGGTAGATCTAGAAATCTATATAGAAATTTGAAACATCCTCGCCGTTCATTTTACTTTAGAAATATATTGGTAGATATCAGTAGATATGCTCGGAAATGGATTAAAGGGTACCTTCTAACGGAACAGTGCAAACAACACTTGCGAGTTGGATGTGTGGTGAAAAAAATAAACCCAGAGGCGTAGCACCCCCCCCCTTTGAACTTTTCATTTGCACCCCCCCCCCCTCAAACTTTCGATTTGCACCCCCCCCTCAAACTTTCAATTTGGCGCCCCCCTAAGGTCTAAGGTCGGCGCCCGGGGACATATGTCCCCCCTTCCCCCCCCCCCCTCGCTACGCCTCTGCATAAACCTACTGTTATATGGATATCATAATACAAACTGTAAAAATAATAGAGAGTAATAGTATGAAGCATAAGGCATGATAAGGCCTCTATAGAAGGCCCTGCTCTAGATGAGTCAGCTTAGTCATAGTCTAGAGATGAGTCAGCTTTGGTCAGCCTAATGGTCACTGCTAAAACGTTGTTTTTTTTCCCACGCTCAGATGAACAGCTGATCTTAGCTTGTCGTCACCATGACAACAGCGGCAGTAAACCATCCAAATTTGACCCACCTTGTCGATCCTGACGAAGATGACATCACAGAAACTTTACAGGAACGTTTTAAACAACGCTGTTTTTACGTAAGCTAACTAACGTTTGATGCACACAAAAAATCTTAATGATGTTCCTAATAAGTGAGCGATGGACATTATTAGCCGGAGCTATCTAGATTCTAGATCTTGATCTATAATATATTCATATTGATCTTGTAGATATTGTGAGTGAGTATTGTATTATTATTATTACACAAATATTGTGAAGTAAACCACAACAAACTGAGTTACTGAAGCCAAAAGTGACCGGCCAATGAAAATGGACAGCATGCAGAAGTGAGAAGACAAAATGTTACATGTAGTTCATTGCAGGCCAACCTACGAATTACGAATGTATGCTACCCTACTATAGTCACAGATCTAGTCATAGAGACATTAATATTTAGATATCGGTCTACTTTACCAATAGATAAGCCTAGGGAAACGTCTATCACTAGATCTAGATCTATTATCAATTATCTGTCACTTCTTTGAGAAAAGAATTATGATGTTACTAACATTGTTAGGCCTATGTATTAGTATGTATCCAAACCACAAAAACAAAAATGTGACAATACGATCAATATGATGTAGAGTAGCAGATGTAGATCTAGGTACTAACTAGTTAGACCAGTATTAAAACTACTAGATCTAGTTAATAGATCATCTAGATTCCAGATTATCTAGACCTAGATTAGTGATTGTAGGCCTAAAATCCTAAGGCCTGTATGTATATTGACCCGTATGATATTAATATTGATATAATTTATGAAAATGTTAGATCTATATGGGCCACTTGGCTAAGTAAAATACTCATGACTCATATTACAGGCTTTAAAACTAAAAGTTATTGGCAATTATTTTATTTTTCTTTCAGACATATTTTGGAGATGGTATCATTTCAGTGAATCCACAAAGCAACATAAATTTACCAGAAAACTTGCCAAAGGTAGATACCTAGACTAGAATCTATAGAAAACTGAATATGTATTCAAGTATTCTGTAACTGATATCTTTCAATTCAAATGTATGTTCAAATTTTAAAGGTGTTTTTCTTCTTAAGGTAGGGGGTAAATAAATTAAGGTTGTATCTCAATGACAACTATAAAAAAGAAAAGAATCCTCTTTAGACCATTGGGCAAATGAAGTAGAGTTCATATGTTTCTTGACCTCAGCGCATGAAGGGAAGGTGTGGTCAACACTTTGCCCAGCCACCTTTTACTTTCCCTAACATGAGTTAGGTACCTATAAGAGCTATGTGGACACTGGGACCTTATATTGACTTGAACCCAAATTTGAACACCTTTGGGTAAGCAGCATAGTGCTGTACTGCTTAGGCCAAACCATCCCATAATGACAACTATGATACTAAATAAATTATGCCAGTTAAATCTTAAAACTAAAACTGGTCCCCAACTTAGCATGGAATACTCTTAAACTATTTGCTCTATTCTTTGACTTTTTTTTCTACATCCTCATGAAGGTTAACATATTTCAAGTAGAACTTAATTATTCCAGAGGGGACGAAGTGGTCTAGAGCTAGAGAGCTGGACTGCTGACCTGTAAGTCTCGAGTTCGAATCCGGGTTCAAGTCAGCAGACCGTCCAACCAACTGTGATGGGTACCTAACTCACATTAGGGAAAGTAAAGGCGGCTGGGCATAGTGCTGACCATACTATCTCTTCATATGCCGAGGTCATAGAAACAAGTGAACTCTACTTCACTTGCCCTTTAGACCGTCAGCTTTGAAAGGGAACTTAACTTTTTTTAATTATTCCAGAATGGACTAAGATACTGTGCTAAAAAACCACTTGATAACGCACCTCCCCATGTCTACGCCCTTGCTCATAGAGTGTACAAAGATGTGTTGGCGTCAGATGAGTCTTTTAGACATGCACACACTGTCATCATATCAGGGGCATCAGGATCTGGTAATTTCTTGCAGAAATAGACAAAGATCATAAATATAACTCCCCATACATAAACTGGTCCCTTTTAGAATTACCTTATTTTTTTATTACATAATAATAAATTAACAATCAATTCATAAAACTGCAGTTAATGCCATTAAAATTTGAAGGCAATTGTAGTCATGGTTATATGTATGAGCAGAATAGGTTAGAAGTCATATTCGACATCTATATCAAAGGGACGGCACGGCCTTACATGCTAACCTGCAAGTCTCATGTTCGAATCTGGGTTTAAATCAGTAGTGCATGGTGCTGAACACATTATCCCCTTTATGCAGAGATAATTAAAAATGGTGAGCTCTACTTCATCTGCCCCATATGTCTTGGGCACCAACAGGAAAAGTAGATGATATCAAGACAGATTATATTCTTGTAAAATTCAGAATTTTTAAATTTGAGTTTAAGCTATTAAAAAAGTTTGCTAGGTATTTATAAGCACTTTAAACATTTCTAATTTACTGACATCTTAACACAAATTCAGAAATCTTTAAACTTTCTAGACTAAAGATGGTTAATTTTTTGTCATAAAAAAACCAAATTCAATCTACTACTACTATTTCAACAAAAAATGTGTGGTATCTCAATCCTTTACTTGTTTAAAACAAGCTTTAAAAAAAGAAAATTCAAAATTTAATATTTAAACTTTTCTATTTCAATTTCAGGTAAGACAGAAACTTCCGAGATACTACTGGCTCAGTTTTTTCGTGAAACCGGCACTTCATACAAAGATGATGTCTGTGTTGTTTTAACAAAAGTATGCTCCTACTATATATATTTTGTTGAATTACATTTATTTTATAACTATCTGTACTTGTGCAAGTCCACGATCTATCACCTGAACCTCTATTTACACGTTTTCTTTCAGCAAGATTTCTCTGGGGAGGACTTAAAACTTAGGAGGGTGAGGGCTAGCACTGACTTTTATATATTGTAGGCTTTTATATTTTCTATATAAATACTAAGTGAAGGGGAGTACTCAGAGGGACAGACACCTGAAAGAAACACTGCCTCTTCTTCTCTAGATGCTCATGTATATCAATATAAGGTTTAAATAACTAGCTGTGAGTGAGGGTAACATGTACTCGTTTTCTCGTATGAATAAATTTATACAAGGTCTACTCACTAATAATCTGCTATTGATGAAGAAATGTGTAACTAAGTAATAATATAACATAAGCAACTTTTTTACCAGGGTATCCAAGCTAGTGGTGCAATATTTTCAATTTTACCTAAATATAACGACAAAAGAAATTTTTCCAACTATTTACAGGGTTCATTTACCTCCATATAATGCCAAAAAAAAGTAATTTGTTCAACTTTTTACAGGGTTTGTTTGCTCTGAAGAGTGTAACATCCTTCAAAACTCCAGTGAGCCCAGCCTCTAGCACGTGTGTGTTTGTTGTTTCACTGTTTGTTGTGGACGATGGTACCTTAAGATCAGGTGAATCAAATGTTAGGACTTGTTTTAGATTCTGTTTTGTCAATCAATTGACTCATGTAGTATTTTGGTAGATTATATTTTACGAGCCGGCCCGCGGCATAACATACGCCGCTATTTAGTTGTTGTTTTTTCTACTTTTCAGTTATTCAAAATTTGTGAATTCGACAGTACCAACGCTGCCACTGAAAATATTTCTTTAAAACACTATAAGTGGCTCGTTAAGGACCATAACCCCCCCCCCCCCCCCCGTTCCTTCCTCCCCCCCCCCCCTACGTTTAAAATCGTTGGCTCTGCTTGTAAACATTTAGAGTGAACACAGCTCACTAAAACCATGTAGGGGTGGGGAGGTAGGGAGCGCGTTTACAGCTTGTTTTCTAGGCGCGTTTGCAGCTTGTTTTCTAGCGGCTCCCAGAAGAGAATTATATATATAGATTACTTGTCTTTGATCATTCTTTGTTGTCACTTGTGGTAAGGGCTACCAACTACGGCTCTCCAGTTCTCTGTCCTGCTGGAGTATGGGCCACCAACTACAGCTCTCCAGAGTTCTCTGTCCTGCTGGAGTATGGGCCACCAACTACAGCTCTCCGGAGTTCTCTGTCCTGCTGGAGTATGGGCCACCAACTACAGCTCTCCAGAGTTCTCTGTCCTGCTGGAGTATGGGCCACCAACTACAGCTCTCCAGAGTTCTCTGTCCTGCTGGAGTATGGGCCACCAACTACAGCTCTCCAGAGTTCTCTGTCCTGCTGGAGTATGGGCCACCAACTACAGCTCTCCAGAGTTCTCTGTCCTGCTGGAGTATAGGCCACCAACTACAGCTCTCTAGAGTTTTTCGATATGCTGGAATATGGGCCACCAACTGTCTCTCTCTAGTCTTGTCTCCTATGTCATTTGGTACTGGTTGCGTCATACTCACACACATACATATTAAGCAAATTAAATAACAGCAAAATACTCTTGGACCAAATCAATACCAACTCTCCCTTAATACTAACTATCCCTAAATACCAATTAACCCTAAATACCAAAAAAATAGCAACTAACCCAAATGCGTCCTATGTCTGACTCTACTGTTTAGTCCAGTCATGTACAAATCTACACTGACAACCAGTCTCTGATGTAGTTAATTTTTTTATACCAATTTATTTCTATAATATGGTTGTAAACTTGTTTATGTGTCCTCAGCTGCTGTCAAGTCCCATCTTCTAGCACCAAGATACACAATACACCACAATGATGAGCCTGGGTTTCTCAATATCTTTTATGACATTGTGGCCTGTCTATACAAAGGTGGTCTAGGACTAACATTAGATGTACACCCTGAGAGGTATCAATAAAAAAAAATTTCATCCATCTCCTCTTTTTAAGGAGCAGTTTAATTATCAGTACCAAAATATAGAACAAAAACACTAGTCAGATCAAATGACTTAGGTGTATGATAGGGTTGAGTGGCAGAGCACTTGATTGCTTACTTAAAAGTCTTAAGTTCAGTTCCCACCCTTGAGTCTGTAAGATGTCCCTGAATCTACCCATGTTTGATAAGTACATGGATTAAGTAGGAGAAAGATTGCACTTTTTGGTTAATCACATAATCCCTTCTTGTGCCAATATCATAGGAACTGGTAGAATCTAATTTATCTCCCCTTAGGACTATCAGGTCTATAAAAAATATTTTTACAGAGAAATGTGTCATGCTGGATATTATTACTTGAAACATCATCAAACATCTAATGAACAAAATATTTTCCTTAAAAAAATATTTACAAACATCTCTAAACATGTATTTGGATTTAAAGATTGTTGCTTTAACTTGCAATTCTTTTATTAGTTACAATGATCCAAAAAATTTACAGTATATTTTTAAAATTCCTTTTTTTTTTACAAGCTTTTATTTAACTCACTTCCTCTGTCGACAGTCGTCAGTCTGTCTAGATCGAAACGCGGAAGTGAAAATTCGGACACTTCTACTTGATCGATATGATTTACAGTTGGCACGTGGGTCAAGACATGAAGACAATGCAAACTGAAATTAAATTTGACTTAATTGGATACCTAATTAATTTTTTATGAATTAATTAAAATTTGGACCGAATTAGTAGGCATGTCTATCCAACCACACCACACGCGTCATCACGTTCAATAGCTGCGCCATCGCGTTCAGTAGGCGCGCAATGGTTTTTAGTCATGTAACTCTATTGTAAATAAAACATGTAAAGTACTGAAAAAAAATTCATAAAAAAACATTTTAATAACAAGCTTTTATGTAATAATGCACTAAAAAGTAGAAAATAAATTATAGACTACTATTTAAATAACTATAAAGAAAAGCGTGGGTGTCTTCCTTAACATCAGTAAAGGTATCCAATATATACTGAAGTGACCCACGCTTTTCTTTATACTTATTTAAATAGTAGTCTATAATTTATTTTCTACTTTTTAGTGCATTATTACATAAAAGCTTGTTATTAAAACGTTTTTTTATGAATTTTTTTAGAATCTTAAATTTGCTTGATTTTTTACAGTATATTTTTAAAAATAATTTTTTTTAGAATTTTAAATTTGCTTGATCCTTCACTAAAAAATATGAGCAGAGAACTTCTTAACCAACACTATAGCAACTGGTCACACTTGGTAGAAGTGGTGACATATCTTGGCATTGGGGAAAACGTAAGTCACTTTATTGATTTATTTGATGAAATTGTAGTGAAATATGGTGAAAAATTAGATTTAATGCTTAGATATAAAAGGGTATATTAATTTACTTATTGTTACTGTCTTTACATGTGTTGAGCTAATTATGTCTTAAAATTATGATTAATAGAATGTCTGAGACACCTTTAACTCTGTAAGTTCTGTCGTAAAACAGAAGCAAATAAATTAAAATATTACAAAATTTATTTATATTGTAATAAAAGATCAAATCTTTCAGCTTTATAATTAAAATGTTGTTTTTGTTTATTAAATTACTTAGATATATTTTTGAAATGATAATGAGGGTTGAATCTACTTTCAGATAATTATTGGAAGAGGTGGATCCACATCCAACAGTTTCCTAGATTCACTTCTAGCTCTGCTGCTTCTGGCAAATTTACGATTTACAGTCAATGCTCAGACGAAAAAAGTGGCAATTGAAAATTATGAGCTTATCACGTTTGGTATTTTAATTTGGTTTTTTTCTTTATATAAACATTAAATCAGGGGTCTCTAAACTTTTCAGCCCGAGGGCCGCATTAACTATTAAATATAAGTTCGGGGGCCAGAGTTTCTTCCAGGCATCTTATTGGGGTGGCATTTTTTCGCAGCCACCTACAACAAAAAAAATTTTCTGTGGACAAAAAGATCTCCGAGGGCCGGATGAGAAGACCTTGCGGGCCGCATCTGGCCCGCGGGCCGTAGTTTGGAGACCCCTGCACTAAATGATCATTTTGTAATTTAAAACACTATACATTAAAATTTAAATTCCACTTAAATTGATTTTATTTTTGTACTGATTTCATAGTTGTTATCTTGTTGTTTGAATCTCATCTTTTTAAAATATCTGCAATCTTGTTCATACATTTTTTATCACACAATAAAAGACAAAAAATTGTTATCATTTATTATATTTAATTATGCTTATAAATGCCATTTAAATTACTCATAACTGTATTGAACATATCGACTTTTAAAAAATTAATGTCGTGTTATATCTGTAGCTTTCAAAACATACAAGATAAAATTACTTTCTATTCCCTTAGCTGCAAAATTATTGGGTGTGTCAGAACATGCTTTGTTTAATTCCTTGACTAAAGCTTCAGAAAATGGTAAGGCTTATACCTTATAACTATATAGTTGAGAAAATAAAGTCTGTGAACAGTGATATTTATTTAAATAGACACAATTTTGTTCATTAAACAATCTTCACCTTTTTACCTTGTTAATCAATTTTTATAAAATACTTGTAGTGTTCTCTGGTCCTGTTCAAACTTTTTCCAAATGATGACCTAACAGTTATTGTTTTTTTTTTGTGGTGGCTAGAAAGATATGCAATGGAAAACTGTTCCATTTCTCTATGAAATATGACCAAATCTCTTAAATTATATTTGTATAGTTTGTTTGTATTTGCACATTATCCTAGGAACTATTTTCTGATACTTAGTTTTACTTTTGAATGATCTTTAGCTTGGGATACATTTGAATTTTTTATTTTGCTTTGATTTTTCAAAATATGGTAGTTTGCCAAATGCATTCAATTCTGTTAACAAGCAAAAATTATTTTTTAACATTGTTACTTCAGTTACTTTTAAATTTATTTCAAGATGTCCCACCTGTTGGAAATTTAGTACTGGCCAGGGATCAAGTTGTTCATGAGCTGTACTTTAGAACTGTTCAGTGGCTGGAGACAAAGATAAACAAATGGCTGCCTGATGAGTAAGCTTCAACTTTCATTTCAGATTCAAAAATGTTATAAATGGTGGGAAAAGGGTTGGCGTGGTTGGGCTGGTAAAGGTCATGGTTGGTAAACCATACAGACTGAGGTTTGTACCCCTGGTCAAATAAGGCTCCATAGCTAGGGACAGCAACCCATCTAGGAGAGACAACTCCAAAATCATACGACTGCTGCCTTGTAGTTTGTTCTTGGATGGGCAAAGGTTATAGAACCAAATCCAGAAAAAAAGGCTAAAAATGGAGTCAACTGCCTAAATGGCACATAACCAGTTGGGACGTATACTTAATTGTGTTGGAGGAATTTTCTTCCAACATTACAATTAAGAACAAAGAAAACAAAAGGGGGAAAATATATTTTTTTAAATCATTCAAGCACGTTTGAGACTTAGCTGACTGTGATGCTTTTTGCCATTATTTTGTGTGACCAGACCTACAAGGGGTAATGCTGATTTGTTTCATATCTTGTATTCAAATCAAGTTTGCTTCATTTAACTTAAATTTCCATTACTTTTAATGAAATTCATTTCTTGTTTTAACTTAAATAAATCTCTGCAGGCCTCGCCAGTGTGTACCAATCCTCATAGCAGAGATGCCTGCTTTTAATGAACAGCCACTTGTTTCACGAGTCACAGTCTTGTGTCAAAACATGATGGCAGAGAAAGTTCAAGTTTTTATAAAAGCCATCAGCATCAACAGAGAGACAGCCATGTGCAGCAGAGAGGGTCTTAAGTCCATGGATCTAAAGAGACAGGCTTGTGAAGACTTAGACGATTTAGCCTTTGGTGGTTCTGAAGTAAGTTACGAAACTCACTTAATGAAACATTTAATTTTTTTTATAATTTTTTTTTTAATAATTAGTATTTTGTTTGAATATACTAATATATATTTTAAAATCTAATTTTTGCTACAAACTATTTTTAAAAAACTAATTAAGTAGCAGCCAGTGTATTTTTAATTGGTTTTTCTTCATGTGCTATGCCTAATCACATAAATGTTTTTATCAAATAGCTCTATTCTTTGATTGCCTTAAAATATTCAGAACAATTTTTTTTTAATTTCTTTTAAAAGTGATTGTGATATCCATTTAATACCTGCATTAAACTATACAGAACATGAGATTCAATAAGTTATACAAAAGTTAACCAGCTTTATTTTACTATCGCAGGTGCCCACTGGTTTGTTGATGCACATAGAGTCATTTTCCTACAGCCCACCTTCAAAGAAGAAAACCATTATAAAAACTTTGGACAAAGAATTCAAGAAGATGAAAAATATTTACATTCAATCCAAAATTGCAGGGAAACAACATTTTGCCATAGTGCATTCCCATCAACAGGTTTGTAGACCTGGATATAATTTTGTTTTTATATTCTTGAAAGTATAATTTTAAATTAACTGAATACAGTTATCTTTCCTAGTCTGTATTAATTTAGAAAAAAAATTCTTTTTGTTTTTAATTTCAAAGTACTTTTTCCAGCTTTAACAAAAAGAAATCTACTTTGACTATAGTTATCTCAAACTATCCTATTAAAATCACTTATTTTATCATCCTAATCACTCTCAATCAGTGCAGCTTATTATTAGTAAAATACTCACCTCCACACTTACTTGTTGCTTATTTCATTTGAAACATTTACCATTCTCCCACTTGTATTTTTTCCCTACTTATCACTACACTATGTGACAGCATGGCCTAGCAGTAGAGGGCTAAACTGCTAACCTGAATGTATCGAGTTCAAAATCAGGTTCAAGACTGTGGAATGTCCCAGAGTCCACCCAGCTCTGATGAGTACCTAACTCACATTAGGGGGGTTGGCGTGGTCGAGTCGGTAAAGCTCATGGTTGCTAAACCGAAAAGTCTCGAGTTCGAACCCTCTGGCAGATGAGGCTCGTTAGCTGGGGACAGCCACTCTTCTAGGAGAGACAACTCCAAAATTAAAAACAACTGCTGCCTTGTAGTTTGTTCTTGGTTGGACAAAGGCTATGGAAGCAAATCCAAAAAGAAAAGCAGGCTAAAATCGGAGTCAATGGCCTCAATGGCGCATAACCAGTTGACACGTAATGCTTAATTGTGTTGGAGGCGTGGTCGAGTCGGCAAAAAGCTCATGGTTGATAAATTCAAACAAAGTCTCGAGTTCAATTCCACTGGCAGATAAATCTCGATCCCCTCAACACTAATAATTAAGAACGAAGAAGAAGAAAAAGACATTATGGAAAGTGAAGGCTGCTGAAAAGCCAAAGTGGATGGAGGGATAAGGCTAGCTAGCAATCGTTAGGATAAATAAATTAACTGCTTATTATTTGCAAATTAAATTTTATAACGCCTGAATCAACAGGTTACCTACAGTGTAAATGACCACTTTAAATATGACAATCGCATCATCCCTAATCGTGATGTGCAGAGATTGCTCGCTGCTTCGATGAATCCAACTGTAAAAGACATTTACCAGCCCTCTGTGATGGAGTATGTATTCATTTACAAATTGTAGTCAGAGGCGTAGCGACCCTTCCCGGCGCCCGGGGACATACTTTCAATTTGGCGCCCCCTTGGGAGCAAATTTACGATTTGCACCCCCCCCCCCCCCCCCCCGTCGAACTTTGCATTTGCACCCCCCTCAAACTTTCAATTTGGCGCCCCCCCCCCCTCGCTACGCTACTGATTGTAGTATTAGCATTTTATTTCTATACGGATGAAATTGTAGATCGTTCATTAAAATATCAATATGTGCTTAGTATAATATTGACAGCTAATAAGAAAATATTTAACTTTTTAAAAATCCTTTCATTGTTAATGTTATGGTTATTTAAATATATTAATTACTAGAGATAACATGGGAGGTAACTTCTTTTATAATCTCCCTTGATGAGGCAAAAATTGTAATTTTTAATTAACATATATACTTAATGTTGCAGATTCTCAGACCCTAATGCTCCTACCAACTTATCTTATATATCATATATAAAGGTACATTTTTAAACTTTAATAATAATTTAACCAGATTTTTTTTTGTCAAACAACATTATATAAATTTGCTCTTAAATATACAATAATGATGATTTAGAAAAAGTTTAAACACCAATTCAAAGGCATAGTCGTTAAATGCTTCAATATTTATGTACTAGTGTATTTTTAAATACAGAATTACTAAACATTTCAATATTAACATTTTGTTTATTTTTTAATACATTTTATAAAAATAAATTCATTTTTGTAAGGTCAAGTTAAAACAATTCACAGACTATTTGTCCTCATGTGTACCCAGCTTTATCAGGTATAAAGTAGACTGACTGTAACATTTAACTGCTTTATTTCTCACATCATAGACTGACTACCTCTAACATGGTACAGTTACATAATTGCTTTATTCCTCATTCAAAACTTTTTAAAATATCATACATGCTACCATTTTTTTGTTATAGACACGTATTTAATTTAACACATTTTAAAATGTAACTTAATTAAACATGTCTAAAACTGTTTTATTAAAGGTGTATCAAGCCTAGTCTCCATGGTCAAGAATTTGATCCTGCCTATGTTAAGTCACAAGTAAAATCTTCATATTTGGTGGATTTGGTGCGCCATAAAAAGTTTGGTTACTCCAACTGGTTACCTATACCTAACTTTGTCAACAGGTACAAAAACATTAAATTATTTTACATATTATTGTTTTAATGAAATAAACTATTAGCTATATCTTAAGTGCCTTAATTGTCCCATAAAATTATTATAAAGATTGAGCTTTAAATGTTGTTAATTATTTTAAAATTTCTAGACATGAACTTGAATTTCATAACTCTGCATAGTTAACATTATATCCAAAATGATATATTTCATTGTTTTCCTTTCTTTTTGTGCATCAATGGTTTCCTTCCTATTAAACTGGGAAATTATTAAGAATTGTATGTTTTGTTTCATTATAAAAAGATATGGCAGACTTCTAAGCAACATCTTAACAGATGTTCCTCAAGATGAAAATACATGTAAATCTATTTTGGCCAAGTGTGGCATTCTAGATAAAGGACCTGCTGTAACTATAAATTTTGTAAGTAATTTACTTAACATATTTGGGCAGAATATAATAAAAAAGCTAGTATTGTTGTTTACAAAAATGTGATTACCTTAGTTTTGTTGAATGATTTCCCTGACTTCTATAATTACATTTTTTTTTTAAATTTTGTTACATATTTTTCTTGGAATATGTAACAGTATTGTAACTATTGTTTACATATGTTTACTAAGTGGTGTTAAGCTTAGTTTTATTAAAAGGCTTCCTTGCCTTCCATTCGGTTTTTCCATAGTTTAAAAAAAATCTATTTCATCTTTTACCTGTAGTTAAATGTGTGAAATGATTTAATTTAAAACAAATGTGAAAATCCCCAGGTGTTTCTGATGTACTGGCATAAAGAAAAACTTGACACCCAGATTGACAAATATCTATGGAAGATAACTCTAACACAAGCTTGTGTCAGGGGTTACTTGACCAGAAATAAACTCCGTGATGTGGTAACTTACAAACTTGCGATGCGGGACTGGGCTCCGAATTATAAGGGTAGCCCAAGGAGCCTGTTTGCCAAGTAGAGCACAATTTTTTTTATCAAAATTTAATTTTATGTTTTAAGGTTACAATTACAATTTTTATTAACACACCTATTACAAATATGTATCAATAAATAAATATATATATATATATGTATATATATATATATATATATATATATATATATATATATATATATATATATATATATATATATATATATATATATATATTCTCAAAAATATATTTTAACTTATTAAGAAAAAGGTTTGTAACTGATAAATACTTTGACATAATCTTTTTAGATTATGATTTGTTTTGGGTAACCTTCTTTATCAATGGTATTCAGATTTGACAGTATGAACATAAGAGTGGCAGTTTATAAATTGATTTATCCTTTTAAAAATCACTTTTTTTTTTATTTGTCAGACCAGAGTTACAGAAAGACTATAGAGATCCTGAAAAAGAAGAGCTCTATGAGGTAAGTGTCAGTGATTGGTGTGTGGATTGTGTGTGGCCATCTTCTCATGGTAAAATCATCAACAATTGAGTATGTTTTGTTAAATATCTGGGTTTTTTTTAATATTTTATCTCAGTGGTTGCCTTAGGGGCAAAGGGCTGCAGCCCCCATCTCTCAGCCGGACTCTGTTTCAGGCAGCTTTCTTTATTTGTGCCCACTTAATCCAAGCAGCCCTTGCTTATCCTTCCACATTCCTTCCACAGGATTGCTTTGGCTGGCCCTCTGTTCTTTTCTCCTGGAAATTACAATCTAATGATTGCCTCATGATGTTAAATATAAAATCTCTAGTAATGGGACAACTGAAAATCCAATTAAGTTATTATATTTTATTTAAATTTTTAGATTTGTTCTAATTGCTGCATTTAAAATTGCCCAGTGCCTTAAAACAGCTAAATGTAACAGAGAATTCTGCAGTTGCCTCATCAGTGTGAGCTAAATATAATAATCATCTGCATATTGTAAACAAAACTTTACAGAGAATGTGGGCTCAGTGTGGGCTAAATATAACATAGTCTTTTAATTCCTCTGCATGTCATATCCTCAGCACATCATAAGCAAAACCCTACAGAGAATATGGCAACAGTGTGATAAAATATATCATAATCTTTTAACTTCTCAGCATATAATCAACAAAACCTTACAGAGAATATGACCTCAGTGTGATTAAAATATATCATAATCTTTTAACTCCTCAGCATATTATCAGCAAAACCCTACAGAGAATATGGCCTCAGTGTGATTAAAATATATCATAATCTTTTAACTCCTCAGCAAAACCCTACAGAGAATATGTCAACTGTGTGATTAAAATATATCATAATCTTTTAACTCCTCAGCATATTATCAACAAAACCTTACAGAGAATTCTGCAGCTACCCTCCTCAGTGTGGGCCAAAGTTCTGTACATGGAACAAGGGAAGAAAGTCACCAAATTTTATGCTGAGGAGAAATCTCTTTTAGTCTCTGGCTCCAGTGAACCCTTTGATGGCCTTGAGTAAGTCCTAGAAGTCTTTAACATTTAGTTTATGTATTCAGTAGTGTGGTGTGCGTATAGGTCCTGCTATGGAAATGTTAGATACATTTCTTTGTGATTGTCTCCCCTGGACTGTATCCAGGGAATTATAACTGCCAGTCATTCAGGCTAGGTGTTGGTGATAGTTTAACAACATATTTGTGTGAGCTTTGTTATCAACAATAACTGGAGAAGATAAGTTATCTGTTTAATTAAACATTTCAAGATGCTAGGAAAAAACAAAGTGATTTTTAAAGTATGCGAGTTAGAATTTAAAAATTATAGGTAAAATTATATGTGAAATGTACTTAGTTACAAAGATCAAAGTAAAAAAAATAAGCATAATGATCCTCAAATTCATGGTTAGTTAAATGGACAAGATAAATGTAAATTTGCTATAAATTGTAAGATTTACATTAAGAATACACATTGTACATGCTTCAATCTCTGTTGCTTTTAACAGACTTGGACTTGGCTATTGCTTCAATGCTGAGAGGATAAATGAAACTCAATACATTATAAATAATCTCCAAAGAGTAAGAGAAATTAATTTTTTAACACATTCTTTACATAAAATATTGGATTTTTACAATATTAGTAATAAAAAAAGTTTTTTAAACATACTTTTATATTTTTATTTAAACACAGTAATGTTTTATTTAATATCAGGATAGTTGTTTTTTTTTAATATATATGTTAAGCTGTAATAAAAAAAATTAAAATAAATTTTATGAATAAATTTAAACAAAATAAATTACACAATTTGAATTTTTCTTGATTTCACTTAACCTGATAATGTAAGAAGTCTAATAAATTTCAAGCTATAAAATGTATTTACAATTTAAAATTTCTTTAAAGATAGTCTAAACATTAGTTTCTTTAGTTCTTGTGGACTCTATACTCTATAGCACAATAGTTTATTTTGTATAACTTAAATAATAACACTGAAATACACATAAAGTTTTATAATAACATAAGTCTACTACTTATTGTTGTACATGACACTTGCAACATAGTAAAAAATTCATACCAGATAATAAAGTAAGATCAAATCAACAGGGCATAGAACTACAGCATGACTCAAGTGGTAATATCCTGGTCAAGAAGTTGTGCCACATGCCCGTTGCTGTTAGACAGCAACAGTATGAGGCTGTTCTATCCGCTGATGTGCTTTTAGCAAGAGGGCAGGTTCCAATGAACAAGTTCATCAAGGTAGTTTTAAGTTAACTGAGTGAATGAAGCTGAATAAATATTTTTGTTTAGTAAAAATGTAACAGTTTAAACAAAGAAAAATTAAAGTAACAGTCACCAATGGTGTAGCCAGGAGAGGGTTTTTATTGGGAGGGGGGAGATATAAAAATGTTTTTTATATATATATATATATATATATATATATATTTATATATATATATATATATATATATATATATATATATATATATATATATATGGGTACATCATGGTAGAGCATTCAACTTCTAGCTCTAAGGTCTGAGTTCGGATCTTGGTTGGGACTCATGTCCCTAAGTCCACCCAACTCTGATGGGTGGACTTATGTTTTAAGAAAAATGTTACAAAATAATTACAAAGAAACAATAAAATTTCATAGAGAATTCATGTTTTTTTTTAAAAACAGGTTTTTGACATCAATGAATTCAAAAGCTTGATCATCCTTGAGATGAGGAAAAGAACATTTTCTGTGGAGAAATTACGACACAGGTGTATCACATCCATTGGTTTTTACAAGACTGATGTCCCTTTGCTAAAGATGCCATGTTGGATTGCAGTTGTGAACCTTGTGGCTCTTAAACTATTGGATAACTTTAAAGGTAAATGAATAAAAAAATGTTTTTTTAATTTTAAAGAACTATAGCAAAAAGCACAGAGCTCTACATTATTTTGTTGATAAATGTTGTCTTCTTTATCATTTTTAAATCAACATTTTCAGAGTTGCAAGATTTGCAGCTGGTGGCATCACAGCTAGCCTTATCAAAAGATGAAAACACAGAAAAAGAGAAACTGTTACAACTACAGGCCAAACAAAGGGTTTGTTTTTTATGTTGTTCTTTTTTTTTTCTTTTTGAATATATTTTGATGACAGTGTAACAAATTGAAAACTAATTTTTTTTTTAATTTTAAACTATTGAGGACTCTCAGTTCTGAAGAGAGCTAAACTAAAGTTACTAACAGTACAGAGCCAGGAATTGGACTCCTTACATATTCACACTATCAGTATCTCTTATCTCCCTTTTTTTTTCAAATACAACTGCAATTACAACAAAAATATAGACTGTACATCATGAATCTCTTTAAAGAAAATAAATTCTTTTTAACTGTTCTTTTAACTTTTGAAATATCAAGAAATTATTCAGAAGTACTTTGAGTCATCTTTTCCT
Organism: Physella acuta; assembly: GCF_028476545.2. NCBI lineage: Eukaryota > Metazoa > Mollusca > Gastropoda > Physidae > Physella > Physella acuta. Next base: position 127,149 of record NW_026732195.1, on the reverse strand, counting down.
GAAGTTTTAAAACAAATGTGTGTAAATCTTATAGCTAGTATGTATGTATGTATATATATATATATATATATATATATATATATATATATATACATATGTCACAAAACTATGATATTGTTATCCACCCCATAACCTGTATAACATTAAGTATAACATATCAAATAACATTTCTAGGACCCACCACCCCCCTCTCCCTTCCAAAAAAACCATCACACATTTGGGAACTACAAAACCTGTGATTTTAAAGTTAATTATGGGAGTCCATTAAATGATTAAGTTAGAGAATATTTCTTGTTACTCCTTCATTAGGAACTATTGGAAAGATTAGAAAAGTGTTTTTAAAAATGAATATGTAAGCTTGTTATGTGATCTTTTTCAGCAAACCATTCTTTTTAAAACTTTTTTTTAAAGAAATCAAGAAAATCAAAAGGCATTGTGACATAACATTGCTTTATACCTACTCCTCCCCTTATAAAACAGTAAAAACAGAATGCTGAACTACAATTTAATTCTTTTATGTTGTATAATTTATGAATAATTAACATTCGAGAAAATTTTTAAGATCATCATTGTAAATAAATTTTAATTGTATATTGTTAAATTAATAAAAATAAAATTTTCTTTCTAGACTGAGCGTCAAAGTTGGTCCAAAACTGACCAGCGGCAGCATTTTAAACTGAAGGAACAAAATGAAAGGAAAATTAGAGAAGAGCTCAGGAAACGAGGGGAGAGAATTTCTGATCACATGAGATACAGCTGGGAGGAAAAAGGTGATATAAAGAAATAGTCAGAATTATAGGAATATATCTCATTGTATTTATTTCACTTAAACACATCTTCATTGGATGTATTACTTATCATAGTAAAAATTGTAAAATATAATATAGAAAAGATTTAAATTGTTATAATTTTAGATAAAAATATCTTCAGTGAATGGATGTTATCATAGACTAGTGATTATAACTTATATGACTTTTTTTTAAAAAAAGCAACTTTTTGTTTGTCTAAAGACGTAATTTCACGTCTAAGTATATGGTTTCTCTATCCGTAAATTGGCATCAACAGCTAACAAGGTTGGCATAAATATGGACCAGTTGTATGAGAAGATTAAAAGATCTAATTCAAGGACAAGTTCACCAGGAGACACAGGTGAGATCTCATTATTGCAATTTGTTTTGATTAAGTCCAAGTTATTATAGTCCACTAGGCAAAAGCTTAGAGTTTACCTACTTAAGCTACCTATATTATTGGGTTTGACAAAATTATATTCAAGCACCTATACTTTTCTTAAAATGCCTGAAGCAGAAATTTAATATAAAACCAATTGTATTTACCATTTGATAACTTCAAAAATATTTAAGCTGAAATTTTCATTCAAGCCTAATGAAAATAAACACATGTAACTTGGGCTGGAAAATCAACCAGTTAAGATAATATATTATAATCAATGGTTTGTTTTAGTTCATTTGTGTTGTGTGGAGAGGCGTAGAGACCCTACCCGGCACCCGGGGACAAACTTTTCAATTTGCACCCCCCCCCCTCGAACTTTTCATTTGCAACCCTCCCCTCAAACATCAAACTTTTGATTTGCACCCCCCCCCCCTCGAACTTTTCATTTGCACCCCCCCTCGAACTTTTCATTTCCACCCCACCCCCCCCCCTCGAACTTTTCATTTATACCCCCCTCAAACTTTCAATTTGGCGCCCCCCTAAGGTCTGCGCCCAGGGACATATGTCGTCCCCTCCGCCCCCCCTTGCTACGCCTCTGGTTGTGTGTAGTATTCTCTATAGTCCAGTCTGCAATAATTAGTACACATCTGTTGTACTCTGTAATATATCATGATGTATGTCACAGAACTTTATCTACATAAGCATATAGCCATATCTGTGAAAATCTGCTTCAATAGTATAATCTCATTTATGAGTTAAACATTACATATATAATGGATTGTTAAGATTTTTCTACATAAGTAAATGTGCTGGTATACAGATCTTATATGGGATTGGTTTAATTTTTTTAATAGAAACAAGACAGTGGGCAAAAGTGGATGTAGCTTTAAGACAGGCCACAAGAGAACTGATGATGGCAGAAGATGGACCTAATGAAAAAGCTGATTAAAATCTTTTACTCAGGCCACAAGAGAACTGATGATGGCAGAAGATGGACCTAATGAAAAAGCTGATTAAAATGTTTTGCTATCTCATGATATAGAGTCTAGTGCAAATTATAGAAGTTATCTTTCCTCCAAAATTATCTGTTTTAGACTTGGGCTTAAGGATATTTATTTTTGTTTGTACACTTTTTAATCTAGTGTAATCAGAAATTTTTGATGAAATCAGAGGATTGCAATTAAAGCTAATAGATTTGGAGGCTACAGGCCATGTGTGACCACATGATTAAATAATGACTTTCATTGAAACATATAAACCTAAATGGGAATTTCAATACTTAGGGATTGAAAGTGGGTTTTATCAATGGCTTAATACTGATAATTTATTATTGTAATTGTGCATTTATAAAGGTGAAGATGATTAATTTTAAAATTGTGTTCAGTAAATAATAAAAAAATGTATGTATTTTTTGTCAAAATTTTTAATATGTTTTAATATCTCAAAATTACGATGATATTTAATTATTTACATTTACTATATAATTAACTATGTAAATTTATGTAAAGTTTAATTAGTTAATTAGATGAAATGGATCTGTTGGAAAACCAAATTTTTATTGCCATTGAAGAAATTTTTTTTGTCAATCCCTCAGTTTAAAAGGACCATGTATATATCAAATGGGATGTTTACAATAAAAATTATCAAGACTATAAAAGCAATATTTTTCAAATCACAAACTTTAGCTGTTGTATGTCTAACTTTTCTTTACATTTCAAACAAGCCTTGTTGGATATGGGATAGTCTGGTCAGATGATAGAACACTGAAGTCTCATTATTAATGGGATCCTGGAATTCTAGTTGGTGGGACACCCTGAGTCCACTAAGCCCTGTTGTATTGCTGGTTCTTAAATCTTAACCTTTTTGGAGGGGAAGAACCCCAACAGTTTCACATGCGCATCACCCAAGTACTTTTTAACAGTCCTTTTTTTTACTTTTTCCAGGCATTTCTTCGGGGGGGGGGGGGGGGGGGACGTACAAAATAAAATTTATAATGAAAATATATACTTTATACCAGTGTCCACATCAGTGCCGGCGCCAGGTTATTTAGCACCCTTGGCAAAACTTACTAAAAGCGCCCCCCCCCCCCCCCGCAATTTTTTTCGTGTCCCCGGGGACAAACTTTCGATTTGCACCCCCCCCCCCCCCTCAAACTTTCGATTTGCACCCCCACCCTCAAACTTTCAATTTGTAGCGCCCCCCCTACGGCCAGCGCCCTAGGCGACCGCCTAGTTCGCCTTGTAGGTAGCGCCGGCCCTGGTCCGCACGCACACCCGCGCGCGCACATACACATACACACACACACACACACTCCGGAGAAAAAAAGTTTGAAAGAAACAATGAGTGGGTCCGATCGTGAATTATATGAGTCGGGTGTGTGTCTTGACTTACACCGAACCCCTGAGACTGTCTCGCCGAATACCTGGGGTTCAAACGAACCCAGGTGAACCCCCGCCCCCCTCTGGTAGATCGAGTAAATTTCACCACCAGCTGCTGAAATGAGCTAATCATAGTCGACCGACTGTGAATAGACACTTCGCTAATCAAATGGCATTGTAATAATTGCACAAACAGTAGCCATCTATCAACAGTTTAAAATAACTGGTAATTTGTAATTTTTATTAGGTCCTGTAGGTTTATTTATCTACCCTTTAACAATAGGGAGCATAACGGTCCGAAAATAACTTAGTGCGTTAAGGGGGAGGGTGTTGTGTTATTATCTCCCTTGTTTTAACATATGGGGGGGGGGCATCAATTATTTATTTAATATCTAGAAGTGCAGTTAAAACCCCTGTGGCTGGATGTATTTATCAATTTAACCCTAGCCCTAACCAATTTAGATTGTATGGTTGTTACACAATACGTGTCTTGTCGGCCTTCCGTCAGTCGGCCTTTCACTTGTTATTGTCGGCTTTCTCTTTAAAAATCGTGCCAGCATTACTTTTCTCTTGTCTGCTTTTCGCCGTTTGGTTAGGTCTACAGTTTGGTCTAGACTTAATTGTTTTTTTTACTTTTATAGAAACACGCAGAGGCGCCCGGGGACAAATTTTCGATTTGCACCCCACCCCCTTAAACTTTTGATTTTGTTTTCCCAACCCATTTTGGCGCCCCCTAAGGTCGGCGCCCGGGGACTTATGCCCCCCCCCCCCTCGCTACGCCTCTGGAAACACGTGCACCGGGAACATCAGAGGCAAATCCATTAGGCCTAGTCTACTCGATGGTCGTCTTTAAAAAAAAAAAAAGTCACACTACTTCCTAGCAAGTGGGGGGGGGGGGTCCGGGGGAGGGGTTAGGACTGTGATGACAATGCTGTTGGAGGAGGGGGTGGAAGTAAGTAAGTATGACGTCATACTTTTTGCGGTTAAATTAAATTAATTTTTTTTTTGTTTTAAATGTTTATAGCTTCTTCTTTTCGCATTTTAATATTTGTTAGTGTAAAATAAAAAAAATAGAAAAAAAATCGTTCATTGTGTGTATGTAATCGTCAAAAAAAAAACTAAGCCTAAGTTAATTTAAATATTATTTTAAAAAACAAAATAGCTGTTTAAAAAAAAGGGGGAGGGAGTAGACTGAAGTGTGACGTCTTTTGGGTGAGGGTGGAGGTAGTCTGAATTTTTTCTGATGTGTGACGCAAGAAAGGGCGGATGAGGAAAGTTTCGTCATTTATGTACCACCTCGTTCCGCTCGTCTCTTATTCAGCTGTCTAGTTCGCGCTATTTTAAGTTCCATTAACAAGCTGCTGAACAAGAAATGGTTTACAAATTTACCCACATGAACTTTGGTAACAAATTTTAATACATTTTGTCACTTTTACCACTTAATTCCGTTCGATTTTTGTTCTATTCTAATTTGCCTGTAACCGTTTTCCTTAAACTTTCCCCAGAGGCATAGCGACCCTTCCCGGCGCCCGGGGACAAACTTTCGATTTGCAACCCCTCCACCGAACTTTTAATTTGCACCCCCCTCAAACTTTCGATTTGCAACCCCCCCCCCCCCCCTCGAACTTTTAATTTGCACCCCCCCCCCCCCTCAAACTTTCGATTTGCACCCCCCCCCCTCAAACTTTCGATTTGCACCCCCTCAAAATTTCAATTTGGCGCCCCCCCCCCCCTAAGGTCGGCGCCCGGGGACATATGTTCCCCCCCCCCCCTCACTACGCCTCTGACTTTCCCGTCGACTGGCCTAGAGCCGCAAGATATAAACCACTGGCCTAGAGCCACAAGTTATAAACCACTGGCCTAGAGCCACAAGTTATAAACCACTGGCCCCACAAGTTATAAACCAATGGCCTAGAGCCACAAGTTATAAACCAATGGCCTAGAGCCACAAGTTATAAACCACTGGCCTAGAGCCACAAGTTATAAACCACTGGCCTAGAGCCACAAGTTATAAACCACTGGCCCCACAAGTTATAAACCAATGGCCTAGAGCCACAAGTTATAAACCACTGGCCTAGAGCCACCAGTTATAAACCACAGGCCTAGAGCCACAAGATATAAACCACTGGCCTAGAGCCACAAGTTATAAACCACTGGCCCCACAAGTTATAAACCACTGGCCTAGAGCCACAAGTTATAAACCACTGACCTAGAGCCACAAGTTATAAACCACTGGCCCCACAAGTTATAAACCACTTGCCTAGAGCCACAAGTTATAAACCACTGACCTAGGGCCACAAGTTATAAACCACTGGCCTAGAGCCACAAGTTATAAACCACTGGACTAGAGCCACAAGATATAAACCACTGGCCTAGAGCCACAAGTTATAAACCACTGGCCCCACAAGTTATAAACCAATGGCCTAGAGCCACAAGTTATAAACCAATGGCCTAGGGCCACAAGTTATAAACCACTGGCCCCACAAGTTATAAACCACTTGCCTAGAGCCACAAGTTATAAACCACTGACCTAGGGCCACAAGTTATAAACCACTGGCCTAGAGCCACAAGTTATAAACCACTGGACTAGAGCCACAAGTTATAAACCACTGGCTTAGACTACTAGAGCCACAAGTTATAAACCACTGGCCTAGAGCCACAAGATATAAACCACTGGCCCCACAAGTTATAAACCACTGGCCTAGAGCCACAAGTTATAAACCACTGGCCCCACAAGTTATAAACCACTGGCCTAGAGCCACAAGTTATAAACCACTGGCCTAGAGCCACAAGTTATAAACCACTGGACTAGAGCCACAAGTTATAAACCACTGGCCTAGAGCCACAAGTTATAAACCACTGGCCCCACAAGTTATAAACCACTGGCCTAGAGCCACAAGTTATAAACCACTGGCCTAGAGCCACAAGTTATAAACCACTGGCCCCACAAGTTATAAACCACTGGCCTAGAGCCACAAGTTATAAACCACTGGCCCCACAAGTTATAAACCACTGGCCTAGAGCCACAAGTTATAAACCACTGGCCTAGAGCCACAAGTTATAAACCACTGGACTAGAGCCACAAGTTATAAACCACTGGCCTAGAGCCACAAGTTATAAACCACTGGCCCCACAAGTTATAAACCACTGGCCTAGAGCCACAAGTTATAAACCACTGGCCTAGAGCCACAAGTTATAAACCACTGGCCTAGAGCCACAAGTTATAAACCACTGGCCTAGAGCCACAAGTTATAAACCACTGGCCCCACAAGTTATAAACCACTGGCCTAGAGCCACAAGTTATAAACCACTGGCCTAGAGCCACAAGTTATAAACCACTGGCCTAGAGCCACAAGTTATAAACCACTGGCCTAGAGCCACAAGTTATAAACCACTGGCCTAGAGCCACAAGTTATAAACCACTGGCCTAGAGCCACAAGTTATAAACCACTGGCCTAGAGCCACAAGTTATAAACCACTGGACTAGAGCCACAAGTTATAAACCACTGGCCTAGAGCCACAAGTTATAAACCACTGGCCTAGAGCCACAAGTTATAAACCACTGGCCTAGAGCCACAAGTTATAAACCACTGGCCTAGAGCCACAAGTTATAAACCACTGGCCTAGAGCCACAAGTTATAACTAGAGCCACAAGTTATAAACCACTGGACTAGAGCCACAAGTTATAAACCACTGGCCTAGGTCCTAGAGCCACAAGTTATAAACCACTGGCCTAGAGCCACAAGTTATAAACCACTGACCTAGAGCCACAAGTTATAAACCACTGGACTAGAGCCACAAGTTATAAACCACTGGCCTAGAGCCACAAGTTATAAACCACTGACCTAGAGCCACAAGTTATAAACCACTGGCCTAGAGCCACAAGTTATAAACCACTGGCCTAGAGCCACAAGTTATAAACCACTGGCCCCACAAGTTATAAACCACTGGCCTAGAGCCACAGGTTATAAACCACTGGCCTAGAGCCACAAGTTATAAACCACTTACCTAGGGCCACAAGTTATAAACCACTGACCTAGAGCCACAAGTTATAAACCACTGGCCTAGAGCCACAAGTTATAAACCACTGGCCTAGAGCCACAAGTTATAAACCACTGACCTAAAGCCACAAGTTATAAACCACTGGCCTAGAGCCACAAGTTATAAACCACTGGCCTAGAGCCACAAGTTATAAACCACTGGCCTAGAGCCACAAGTTATAAACCACTGGCCTAGAGCCACAAGTTATAAACCACTGGCCTAGAGCCACAAGTTATAAACCACTGGACTAGAACCACAAGTTATAAACCACTGGCCTAGAGCCACAAGTTATAAACCACTGGCCTAGAGCCACAAGTTATAAACCACTGGCCTAGAGCCACAAGTTATAACTAGAGCCACAAGTTATAAACCACTGGACTAGAGCCACAAGTTATAAACCACTGGCCTAGAGCCACAAGTTATAAACCACTGGCCTAGAGCCACAAGTTATAAACCACTGGCCTAGAGCCACAAGTTATAAACCACTGGCCTAGAGCCACAAGTTATAAACCACTGATCTAGAGCCACAAGTTATAAACCACTGGCCTAGAGCCACAAGTTATAAACCACTGTCATAGAGCCACAAGTTATAAACCACTGGCCCCACAAGTTATAAACCACTGGCCTAGAGCCACAAGTTATAAACCACTGGCCTAGAGCCACAAGTTATAAACCACTGACCTAGAGATGCCATTGACAATCAGTACGATCGTTAGGGTCTGTTGTTGCTTGCTTATTGAAAATAAACACTAGGCTATATAAAATAATAGTATTTATAAAACCATTTTTGAATGACATTCATAAACAGACCCCCCCCCCCCATAATATAAATAACTGTAACCGTTAGCAGAAATGCTGACGGAGACAGCCGACAGAACCATCAAACGCCTTGTCGGCACCGCCGCCGCCGCCCCGACCACGGTTCCCCCATCGTCGGCGCAGCTGTCTGTTCCGTCGTCAGAAGCGACATCAAAGTCAAGTGATCTCCCTTTCTACCAGTCGTCGGCTTTCTCCGTGTTACATAACGCGACCCGCACAGGGCCGAGCGCGATAACCTATGTTCTCCCCCCCTACCTACAATGTCCCCTCTTCCCCCCCCCCCTCACCCAACTTTTTTTTTTAGTCGCTACTATCTATGTATATAATTCTCTTCTGGGAGACGCTAGAAAACAAGCTGTAAGCACGCCTTGCAGTCCCCTCTCTTCTTCACTAGGCATAAATCAACCTCCCCCCACCCCCACATGGTCTGGTGAGCTGTCGTCACGCTAAATTTTTACAATCATACAGCCGGGTTTAGTGACGCCTATTAGGGGCAGATAATTTAGATTGAAACTATTTTAAACTTATGGGAGGTAATTAAGAGGAGGCTGCTTTCACGGGGGGGGGGGGTGTAGGGTAGGGGTTGGGGGAAAGGAGGGGGAGGGTAGTATCGTCCTTAACGACCTACTGATAGTGTTTTAAAGCAAATATTTTCAGTGGCAGCACTGGTACTGCCGAATTCACAAATTATGAATTAGGCCAACTGAAAAGTAGAAAATAAAACAACTAAAGACTAAATAGCGGCATATGATCAGTGTTTCTTCCAGACTTTTTTCTTCGGGGGGGGGGGACACTTTTAAAAGTATATATTTTCTATATAAATTATATAAATTTCATTTCGCTCGGGGGGGGGGGGCGGTAGAATTTTTTCGGGGGGGGGCTTTGCCCCTCCCCCCCCTCCCCCCGAAGAGATGCCTGGAAGAAACTCTGCATATGATACGCCGCGGGTCGGCTCGTTTAAATTATTATACGTACAGTCGGTTTTGAACTCATGTTATGAGCCGCCGGAGTGGAGACGCATTTCTCTAATCACAGCTGTAGTACCACCCCCCCCCGACCCCCCCCCCCCCCCCCCCACCCACAGAAACATGTTTGAAAGAATCACCGGGTGTGGTGGAGAGGAAGAGTGGTCGGCTACGTACAATTTCGACAATTTTGGGTGTACTCGTATTTTATTTTTTTTTATCATGGCCTAAGGCTATTCATCAACTCCGGTTTGATTTTGTAACATTTTTAGAAGATATTTATTCTTTTACGGCAGTAGATAAATCATGCGACCCATTTTGTTCTTTTGCCATGGTGTATGGGATTTGTGGTGATTGGTGGTAAAGTGCCGTGTTGTAATGTTACGAGCCGACCCGCAGCATATCATACGCCGCTATTTAGTTGTTGTTTTTTCTACTTTTCAGTAATTCATAATTTGTTAATTCGACAGTACCAACGCTGCCACTGCAAATATTTCTTTAAAACACTATAAGTAGCTCGTTAAGGACGATACCCCCCCCCCCCCACTCCGTTAAAGTAAACTCCGCTTACAGCTTGTTTTCTAGCGTCTTCCAGAAGAGAATTATATATATATATAGATTTAATATTTCAAAATTAATTTTAACAGTTTCGTTACTGGTTTCCTCCATAGGCTTTTTCACTTTGTTTCGGAGGTGGGGGGGGGGGGTGTTAGAGTTTCGTCCAGTTCTCTTCGGGGGGGGGGGGGGGCGTCAGAGCCGTGGTCATTCCACCCTTCCCGTCCCCCCGAACGAAATAGAATTTATAAAGAAAAATATATACTTTTAACAGTGTCCGACCCTTCCCCACCCCACCCCCCCCCCCCAAAAAATTTAGTCCGCCCCCCCCCCCGAAAATTTCAAGTGCCGCCCCCCCCCCCCCCCCGGAGAAAATGTCTAGAAGAAACTAACATTGGGGGCGCACTTAAAGACAAGGGATGGTGGGGGAGCGGCAGTGCCACAACTATTTTCAAATATTTAGCAAGTATTGTATTTTAATAAAACGTTCCTAAGAAACCATTTTTTTTTTGTGTAGTACAAAAAAATATTCTAAATCTAAAGACTGCTCTTCAAATCAAATCAGTTCAATTATTTGACAACTGATGCAACAGAAACGAAAAAAATAACTTTCGTGTTTACTAACTACAAGCTGGCGTAAGTCTAGGGCATACTTTTTATTAGTACCATAGGCCTAACTAAAATTAAGCCTAGCCCAATTTTAAACACAGGCTTTCAATTTTAACTTAGGCTACTTGGAAGCCTACTACTACTACTACTACTTCTACTACATGAAGTATCCATCATCGACCCCCACCCCCATCATTACCCCTGCCCCGCTGTACACGCACCCCCCACCTGCTACGTTACCCTCACCCCACCCCGCCCCTCCTCAAGGTCAGATCACATGGGGGTAGGCTCTTAAGAAAAATTCATGCCCCGCCCACGATACCGCCGGTAGGCGTGGCCTAGGTCTAAAGTTTTATTTCATGTTTTGTCTTGTTGACAACTGATAACAGCCTCGCGCATGCGCCCCGACTAATCTCGCTATCGTGCACGGTTCAGTCCACGATTGTCAGTCACATCAATAAATGGAACCGTAGAGGGAGGACGTTAGCAAGAGTGTGATTTTTATTTAATCGATCTTCAAATCAGTGTTTCTAATCTTCATTCTTTTATTATTTGTAGGCTTGTCCGACCTATGTGATTGTGGTGTTGTTTTTTCATCTTAATTTCATTTGATTTGTTTTGATTTTACTCAAATTCGAAACATATATTTTGTGCGAAATCTACCGGCAAACTTTTGGATTATTTCAATATTTGTTTTTAAAAGAAAATTAAAATTGTGAACATGGAGCAACCGTCAAGTAACTTACCCGGTGTTACGGGTACACCTAACGAAGTCGCCCTCCTAGCTCTCATGCAACAAACAGGATACCCTCTCGTGCAAGAAAACGGGCAGCGCAAGTTCGGCGGACCACCTCCAGACTGGAGCGGTCCACCCCCTCCCCGGGGCGCCGAGATTTTCATCGGGAAAATCCCAAGAGATATCTACGAAGATAGCCTGATCCCCGTCTTCCTCAAAATCGGGAAAATCTACGAATTCCGATTAATGATGGATTTCAGCGGATCAAACCGAGGCTTCGCTTTCTGCACCTATTGTACGAAAAGCGACGCGAAACGCGCCATTCAAGAACTGAACAATTACGAAATACTAAAAGGCCGGTACTTGGGTGTGTGTTCAAGTGTTGACAACTGCCGGCTGTTTGTTGGGGGGATTCCCAAAAATAAACAAAGGGAGGAAATAATGAACGAGATGTCAAAGGTCACCGAGGGTGTAGTGGACGTCATAGTGTACCCCAGTGCCATGGATAAGTCCAAGAATCGAGGGTTTGCCTTCGTCGAGTACGAGAACCACCGGTCAGCTGCTATGGCCAGAAGGAAGCTGATCCCCGGCCGGGTACAGCTGTGGGGTCACACTATCGCCGTGGACTGGGCAGAGCCTGAGCCTGAAACTGATGAGAATATTATGGCAACGGTATGTCTTTTACTTACATTAGGCTACTAATTAAAATTTTCCTGGTAATTAAATTAGGCCTTGTACAGTAGTAACTCGTCAACCGGGGACCGCAACCCATCCAGGAGAGAAAACTCTGGAAATCAACAGGAGTGGAGCCCCCTAACGGTAGCTCCTTTGACACAGCTGATTCCAAGTTGAAGTTGTATAGATACCAGAGGCGTAGCGACCCTTCCTGGCGCCCGGGGACAAACTTTTTGATTTGCAACCCCCCCCCCCCCCTCAAGATTTCGATTTGCACACCCCCCCCCCTAATTTCCGATTTGCACTCCCCCTCAAGATTTTCATTTGCACCCTCCCTCAAACTTACGATTTGCACCCCCCCCCCTTAAGATTTTCATTTGCACCCCCCTCAACCTTTCAATTTAATTTTCCAACCCATTTTGGCGCCCCCTAAGGTCGGCGCCCGGGGACATATGCCCCCCCCCCTCGCTACGCTACTGATAGATACTCACTTATTAGATCTAGAATAGATAGATCTAGATCTAGGCAATATAGGGTCTAACTGTCAAACAGCTAACATTCTGTCCATTGGGTCCATCAGCTGCGTGGAGAAGAGGGGGCGCAATGCATGGGCAAAATGTTCTAAACTAAGGGGCTAGGCTTGGTGCTTGGATTTCCAGTGCGCAATTATTATAATACATTAATTAGGCCTAGATCTAATACTTTAAAATATGTGGTGGCGTGATCTGATAGTATATTGCACGACTGCTAACGAAGTCTCCGGTTCGGATCCGGGGTTATAGTCTGCAGGACGTCCCTGAGTCCACCCAGCCGATGGGTACCTTAAGGGAAGTGTGCACTAACGAAAAATAAAAGTAAAGGCGGTTTGGCGACCACACTATCCCTTTCGTTCGTTTGCTGCAGTCATTTTAATAGCCTGTGAACTGAGATTTTTGCCCCACATGGATAACTTTTTAAAAACTAAACTAGATCTAGGTAATTATATCTTGATGGGATATGTAGAAAAAATCTAGATCCAGGCCTAATATTAATTCAATATGTTGGTTAAAAATTAAGATTTATGATGATAAAAAGCTGAGCTTAATCAAAGCAAAATTTGAATCATTTATTTTAAATAGACTGTGTTGAGATTGTAATCAAGTCCAAAAAAACTAATAATTAGGCCTAAGTATTACTAGAAGTACCTAAATCAGTGGTTCTTAGCCTGTTTGGGGAGGTACCGAGCCCTACCCGTTTCATATGTGCATTCACTGAACCCTTTTTAATAGTTCTATCGTCTGACATTATGCAATCTGATCATGAAAAATACGAGTCGGGTGTTCTTTGATCTCTACTGAACCCCTGAGACTGACTCACCTAACCCCTGAGACTGACTCACTGAACCCCTGAGACTGACTCACTGAACCCCTGAGACTGACTCACTGAACCCCTGAGACTGACTCACCTAACCCCTGAGACTGACTCACTGAACCCCTGAGACTGACTCACTGAACCCCTGAGACTGACTCACTGAACCCCTGAGACTGACTCACTGAACCCCTGAGACTGACTCACCTAACCCCTGAGACTGACTCACTGAACCCCTGAGACTGAACCCCTGAGACTGACCCACTGAACCCCTGAGACTGACTCACTGAACCCCTGAGACTGACTCACTAGACCCTTGAGACTGACTTACTGAACCCCTAAGACTGATTCATTGAACCCCTGAGACTGACTCACTGAACCACTGAGACTGACTCACTCAACCACTGATTCAGTGAACCCCTTAGACTGACTCACTCAACCACTGACTCACTGAACCCCTGAGGTTTGATCGTACCTAGGTTAAAAACCACTGATCTAGATCTATACGTGTTAATTCTATAGCCCCATCCTTATATTCATAGTTTTAATAGGCATAATCAGGTTGACAAAAAAAGTGTTGGCCTAAAATATTTTTAGTGACACGCTAGGTGTTAAAAACATGATATTAGTTAGGACTTAGGACACATTTTAAAAAGCCATTCTCTCTATAAGGCCCTAACTGCCATGTAAATCACTCTTTAAGTTTTTTTTTTAATCTGTAAACGTTTACACGTGTACACCCCCCCCCCACCCACCCTTTTGCAAGTGTGGACATAGGCTAGATAAATAATTTATTGCTGTTTCTGATGGTGCGAAGGAAAAAAAATGACGGATGTGTTATCTTTCTAGGCTATTCTTTAAAATAGGCCCTTAGGGCCTAGTCAAAGCTCTACAGTTCGTTGCAGTTAAAAACCAACGTCTGCGACCATGTCGTCACATATCTCATAAGCAGACATTGCCGGCTACGTTTTCAAGCGTCAATATCATAAGGCTAGCGGTTCTTTAATATGACGTCACTTATTTTCTAAACGAGCGGTGCGGGGGCGAATAGAATATTTTTCTAGATCTAGTACCGGCTCAGGCTAGATCTTCACAAAAACAAAAATAAACGATCAAGCGATTCTCTGCAACAACTTGATATTGTTTGAAATTTCTAAATAGTTTATTTTATGTATTTGAATGTATATTAATTATATTTCATTAACATTTGGGGTGAATACTTTCATCATTAGGTCTAGAGCAGTATGTAGGCTCTAGCTAGAGTGTGATTTTATTTTAAAATTAAAATTACTTAGTAAGTTTAAAAAAACAAAAACAAAAAACTTCACATCACGCGTAGTTTACATGTACTAATTATATTACAGTGTTTTTACCTAACTTTAATGCCTAGATTTGTTTCTCTTGTTTGTTAAAAAGTTTGAACAGTGGCGTAGCTAGGGGTGGGCGGGTGGGGCGGCCGCCCCGGGCGCCGACCCTAAGGGGGCGCCAGCGGGAGTAGAAAAAAATAATTAAAAATCTTATTTTAAGCTGGAGTGTTGAATTATACAACCAAAGTTACGAAAATAAACGACTACAAGGCTTTACCCACAGATCTGTTTCCTAGACCGAGTTTGTGGCGCCGAAATAGAAAATGTTACAGGAAACCAACTGGTAAGAAGCGCGACAAACCTTTCCAACATGGGGGGGGGGGGGGGGACAGGAATAACTATATATAGAAATGGAAGCAAGGGGTCAAAAATGATAGTCCGCCCCGGAATGGGTCGCTACGCCTCTGAGTTTGAATATTGTGGTTGCTGGTTCTGAGATTATGCTAGCGTAAATTTTAAGTGTACAAGTAGCCCACGATTCGACCACTGATTCTTAAAGCGAACCTCTTAACTATTCTCATACTGATCAGAACAATTTTTTTTTTATCAGTAATAATAATTTGATAGTTTTATACAACATCAAAGACATGAACATCAATTGCATAATAATCAAAGGGAGAAAATAAAATGGCATACAACTAGACTAAAAATAAGGTGTGCAAACTCGGTTTCTCTTGACTGCTTAGTTTACTGTGCTGCGGAGTCAAAAGTTCACATTGTAGCCACCCATGGACAGAAATAGAAACGACCGTGGGAGAAGTGTCTCTGTAATACTCATACTGATTTATCATTCCAAAACTTTCCAGTTCCATGACATAAATTGACCCTTGGCGCTACCTTGAAATATCCGCCAATCCGGTTATGGGGGGGGGGGTATCTCTTTCTACCATTCATGTTGTGCACTTTTAAAACCTGGGAAACAGAAGACTGTTCTAATGTTTATTTACTTGAGGGCTGATCGAGTGATGTTTGGCTTGAGACTATTTTAAAATTAATACTTTATTAATTGCTTCTGATCAATTAAAATTTGAAAACCTAGATACCAAAACAATGAAACATTAATAGAAGGGAAAAAACTATTATTGTTTTGGCTGTCAGACGAATTGATGGTTGGGGTTCAAATGTTATTGGTCTTAAAAAAGTGACGTTTTTTTATGGAAGATCGCTAATCTAATTGTAACCTTTTAACTTGCATTAATTAACCGTAATCCAAGGCAACCGTGAAATTTAATTTCAACAAACAACGGCTTATAGATAAAACTAATCTTTTGGCGCACTTGTATTTTGAATTCCTTCCCTTCCCAGAAGTTACTTTCCTTTCTGGATTGATCGTGCCTTGTAAGTTCCCATGCTATGCATGAGTTTGTTGAATGTCGGGAACTATATTTTACTAGCCTTTTGGACTTATGGGTAGGCTACATCGTCACAAGGTGGATAACGTTGACACTCGGGTTCCAAGTCTAAGAGTCTTAGTCTGTGTGCAATGGGGGGGGGGGGGGGGTCGCGTGCTTGTAGGTTCAACATAATAAAAAAAAATTATTGCAATTTTTAAAAAATAGTAATGGGTCGCGGGTGGCTTAGCTTTTTTAAAAAGGGGTCGCCACTTTAAAAAAATGTTAGGAACCTAAGCGTTATCCTAACCCCATTCGAGACTCTAAACCTAACCAAACTATAAGCCATGCCCTAATCCTAATAGCAATGGGGTCGGTGGTTTTAAACTTTTTTTTTTTCCTTGAGACGGGAGTGAGGGTATGGAATTTTCGGGAAGGCGCGCACACACACAAATCGTTTCAGAGAGAGATACCCGAAAGAAACTTAGGATAGCCCATCAAAGCATGCACTAACCCTAATAGCCTTACACGTAGCTTTTCAAATACCAGCGAAAGTATACAGTGATACGTCCACACCAGTCTGCAAGAATTCGTTCGACACCCCGTGAGCTGTCAGCATTAACAACGTTCGGCGTGTGCATATAGGGGGACTAGCTGATTATCACCCCCTCGTTTTGTGTTGATTCCATTTGCATTGTGATAACCTGACCCGAGGGTCAAGGGTTAAAATATCACATTTGTAGGCATGATTAATGTGAATGTTGCTTAAGTACGACATGGTCTATTCTAAATATACATGGCCCTGAATCGGACTTTATTAAGCGTAACTTAAAATTCGATATCCCCTGCGTCATAAAACTGTTTTAAAATAATTTTTCATAGAAATATTTTTAACAAACATTTTTTTTCGTTGAAATATGTTTTTTTTTATTAAATAGTAGAGTTAAAAGGTTTTTATGTCCTAATAATTGATCAGAATTATTTTTCGCCAAAGGCTCCCTCTTATGTAACACTCAGATACTTCAATAAAATAATGCTGAAAACAGATGCGGCAGTCTAATTAAATAACAGGCCTCCTCCTTCACAATGACGGTAGCACACTTAAGGTTTAGGTTTTTTTGTACTGTGACGTTTAGGATTTAGATCTAGGTTTTTTTGTACTGTGACATTTAGGATTAGGTTTTGTGTACTGTGACGTTTAGGATTTAGATCTAGGTTTTTTTGTACTGTGACATTTAGGATTAGGTTTTGTGTACTGTGACGTTTAGGATTTAGATCTAGGTTTTTTTTGTACTGTGACATTTAGGATTAGGTTTTGTGTACTGTGACGTTTAGGGTTATGGTTCAGTAGTTTATTTCGTTTCTGATATCAAGGCCTCTAGATATATTGTTAAAGTAAAGCCTAATCGTATTTAAGAATAAATTATAATTTTGACGAATCAGAAAGTTATTACAATTGCACTGTTACATGTCTATTTACCGTGCTTAATATTTGTCCAACTTGTATCGGCAATATAGGCAATACCAACCCTCAAAGCTTGTACCTCAACGTATTAACATCAGTAGTCCACTATCTGAATTATAACTTATTCCAACTAGCATCAATTTAATCTATTTCAACAATCCACCATTTAACCTATTGCAACAATCTACCATTTAACCTAATTCAACTAGCCACCATTTAACCTAATCCAACAATCCATCCCATTTAACCTATTTCAACAATCCACCATTTAACCTATTTCAATAATCCACCATTTAACCTAATACAACAATCCAACATTTAACCTATTTCAACAATCCACCATTTAACCTATTTCAACAATCCACCATTTAACCTATTTCAATAATCCACCATTTTACCTATTTCAACAATCCACCATTTAACCTATTTCAACAATCCACCATTTAACCTATTTCAACAATCCACCATTTAACCTAATCCAACAATCCACCATTTAACCTAATCCAACAATCCACCATTTAACCTATTTCAACAATCCACCATTTAACCTATTTCAACAATCCACCATTTAACCTAATCTAACAATTCACCATTTAACCTATTTCAACAATCCACCATTTAACCTAATCCAACAATCCACCATTTGACCAGAGGCGTAACGAGGGGGGGGGGGGGCGGTACATATGTCCCCGGGCGCCGACATTAGGGGGCGCCAAAATGGGTTGGAAAAACAAATTGAAAGTTTGAGGGGGGGGGGGGTGCAAATCGAAAGTTTGTCCCCGGGCGCCGGGAAGGGTCGCTACGCCTCTGCATTTAACCTAATCCAACAATCTACCATTTAACCTATTTCATCAAGTCGCACCTAAAGCTAAACTCAAATCGTTATCTCGAAGTCTCAGAACTAAACTAAAAGTTTGTCAACGATGCCTCTAAGATGCCTGTAATTAATAAAGACATGTAGTTGTGGCGATTAGGGTGGTAAATAGGAGAGCTGCCGCTCTTCACACTAGAAGTACTTTATGACTATGCACTTGTCATCGTTATTAATAATTTAATTGAAAATTACGGAAAGGTGTTGTGTAAATTTTCCTTGACTTGATTTGTAATGACTTGATTGTAATGCTGCACTGGTAGGCCTTCCATATAAACGAGTGCACTGGTATGGCTCCCATATAGACTGTATAAACATATGCACTGGTATGCTTATGGAACCTATAAACAGGTGCACTGGTATGGCTTCCATATAGACAGGCGCACTGGTAAGGCTTCCATATAGTATAGACCCTATAAAACAAGTGCACTGGTAAGCCTTTCATCTGGAAAGCCTTCCATATAGACCATATCAAGAGGTGCACTGGTTAGCCTTCAATAGAGACCCTATAGGCCTTGGTAAGCCTTCAATAGAGACCCTATAGGCCTTGGTAAGCCTTCAATAGAGACCCTATAGGCCTTGGTAAGCCTTCAATAGAGACCCTATAGGCCTTGGTAAGCCTTCAATAGAGACCCTATAGGCCTTGGTAAGCCTTCAATAGAGACCCTATAGGCCTTGGTAAGCCTTCAATAGAGACCCTATAGGCCGTGGTAAGCCTTCAATAGAGACCCTATAGGCCTTGGTAAGCCTTCAATTGAGACCATATAGGCCTTGGTAAGCCTTCAATAGAGACCCTATAGGCCTTGGTAAGCCTTCAATAGAGACCCTATAGGCCTTGGTAAGCCTTCAATACAGACCCTATAGGCCATGGTAAGCCTTCAATAGAGACCCTATAGGCCTTGGTAAGCCTTCAATAGAGACCCTATATCCCTTGGTAAGCCTTCAATAGAGACCCTATAGGCCTTGGTAAGCCTTCAATTGAGACCCTATAGGCCTTGGTAAGCCTTCAATAGAGACCATATAGGCCTTGGTAAGCCTTCAATAGAGACCCTATAGGCCTTGGTAAGCCTTCAATAGAGACCCTATAGGCCTTGGTAAGCCTTCAATAGAGACCATATAAGCCTTGGTAAGCCTTCAATAGAGACCTTATAGGCCTTGGTAAGCCTTCAATAGAGACCATATAGGCCTTGGTAAGCCTTCAATAGAGACCATATAAGCCTTGGTAAGCCTTCAATAGAGACCTTATAGGCCTTGGTAAGCCTTCAATAGAGACCCTATCAAAATCTGATTTAAAAACTGAAGGCCGAACAGCGGTCTCTGTGTACAAGACTGGCCATGTTATTTGTAAAGTTGTCAGTGTTAATAAGTAGGCCTATTAATACATTATCAAACTTTCGTTTTTTTTTTTTACAAATTAAAATAACATCGACGCCACCGTATTTATTTTCCCAATTTTTGTTGTTTTTGTAAATGTGTATTCAGCGGGCACTTAATCTAAACATCACGTGCACTGTTGTAAGCTTTTATTCTCGGCCAACATCCATCCCCCCCCCCCACCCCACCCTCACACAGGTGGTCAAACCTCCGTATCTGCCCATCGTTTCTATCTTTAATTTGTAGTGGACGGCGTGGCTCTGTCTTATTGCGGTAGTGCCCCCTATGTTTTTATTTAGTAATTTATTTTTGTCGACATCATTTTCCTTAGAATTGCATCAGAGCATTGAGGTCATAATTGCTTATGAATCTTAAGTAAGAAAGGTAGTATCACTTGAAAACAAACTAATAAACTATGTCGACCAGGTTGAGGATATGCCTAAAAATAATTTTAAAATTAGCCAAATAATAAGCCTGGGGGGGGGGTGGAGAAACACCATAAATGACGTCACAGATTTTTATGATTATTACCTTCTCCCCTCTGTCACACATCGTCACACAAAGCCAGCGCCCCCCCCCCCCCTAAAATGACGTCATTGTCTGAACTCTGTCAAAACATGGCGTATTTTAATAAATTCCTATTACAATTTATTAAAAACAGTTTTCTAAAACACGAAATAAAGGCTAAAATTCGTTTTCTAACATTGCTCTTTTTATAATGCTAAAGTGTGACGTCACACCATCTCCATAACTTAGAATTAGAAATATGAGGTGAATGTCACACGTGTTACTTCCGGTAGCTTATTTGTCACTAGGGCGGGAATTGGTGGGCGGGGATCGGGGTGGAGGGGTGGGATTGACGTTGACTTAGTTGAATTTTATATGCGCATTTCTTTTTTTAACCGTCACTCTGATCCTAAAGACTAGTTTGTCTACCGTAGATAAACAAAGATGTTTTTCTAATTAAAAAATATCCGAAACATTTTATTTCATGACAGCGGTTAGAATTATTTTAGCCTTTATTGTGCAACAAGGTGCGGAGATAGGGTTTGTGTTATTGAGCAGGGGGTTGTCTTTATATCAAAAGAAAGATGATTTGTGATTGTAAAAAAAATGTGTTTGTATGTCTGTCTACAGCGACTGTAGACATAAACGTGAGACACCTGCATTTTCAACACAGGCTCACCATCCATCTCTCATCCAGAGATGCGCTAGGCTATGAGTGGCTATGACTATGATAAACCTGATTTCGGAAAATCCACTATAGGCCCTAGCAATGTTTTATTTATTTATTTTTATTAGCAATGCGAATCTTTTAGAGTAAAATCTTCCATCTGGTCCTGTGTCTAAAAGATTACTTTATTTTGTTTTTAAACTACTTGATCGATTTATTAGCTATGGCAATTTACTAGCCTAACTTATGTTCACTTAAAAAGTAGACCTACCACTACTGAAAACAAATACTTCAAGAGGAATACAAGTTTAAAAAATCTGATGCAAGGTTGTCACCATTGTATCACAGGCTGTGAGTGAGGGGGGGGGGGGGTACATAAAATACAAAACAGATTGTAATTACCTAAAACTTGTAATGATGCAATGTAGATCTAACACACAGAGTTTGTCTGATGAAATCAGTCAGAGGATTGCACTATATCATTCATGATAGTTTTATTGTCTTAGAAATAATTAGGGCCTATTTGCTACAGCTGAATGAATATTGAATTGGAACAAAGTGTAAGAGTAGTTTTTATCAGAGAACATAAAAATGCCTTGTTGATTGGGGGGGGGGGGGGGGGCTTAACCCTTAAAATTATTAGTAAAAATATTGTCTTTTTTTATTTTATTTTAAACACCTATTTTAATTATGTTACTTCTGTAGACTGTCAGGTTTGAAAGGGAAACTTTACTTACTTACTTTACTTCTGGGGGAAGGGCGGGTTGGTACTTAGATGTGTGTTGATAGGTAGGTACAGAATGTGTATGACACACTTGAGCATTTTTTAAAAAGCCTGTACTAACAGAATTTTTGCCATTATTTAGTTTATTTTTAAAGAGAATTAAAAATTAATCAATCTAAAATTTTTGCCATTATTTAGTTTATTTTTAAAGAGAATTAAAAATTAATCAATCTAATAATACTGCATAAGCTCAGTAATTAATTCACTTTTTAATAAATAAAACTAAAACTGCAATTTTGATGTGGGTAATGGGGGGGGGGGGGTCTGACATTTTTTATGGGAGGTGTTCTGGCTTTTTGTGATGATGAAGGATTATGGTCATAATGGAGCAAAGGGTGGTACAGAACATCTAAAAAGCATGATGTTTAAACATTCTAAGTTACTGATTTTTATAAACTTGGTTGAAATGTGGAAACCCACATGAGTATGTTGCAGGTTTGAATCGTATAGGTACAAAAACATTGCATGTAGATGTTGCAAGTTCAGATCTTAAATGTCAGAAACCTTACGTATATGTTGCAGGGGCAGGTTCAGATATTATATGTCAGAAACCTTACATATATGTTGCAGGTTCAGATCCTATATGTCAGAAACCTTACGTATATGTTGCAGGTTCGGATCCTATATGTCAGAAACCTTACATATATGTTGCAGGGGTAGGTTCAGATCTTAAATGTCAAAGCTTTCTGTGTATGTTGCAGGTTCGGATCCTATATGTCAGAAACCTGATGCTATCAACAACAGAAGAGAGCCTCCAGGAACACTTTGAGAAAGTTGTCGGCAAAAACGATTGCGTGGAGCGGGTTAAGAAGCTGAGAGATTATGCCTTCGTTCACTTCAGGCAGAGGGAGGATGCTCTTAAAGCTATGTCACTTATGAAAGGTAATCTTTCTTTTTGCCGTAGGCTTATATAAGAACTGAGGGACGGAGTGGCTTAGTGGTAGAGAGCTAGACTGCTAACCCGTGTGTCTCGAGTTCGAATCTGGGTTCAAGCTAGTAGACCCTGGGTCCACCCAGCTCTGATGGGTACCTAACTCTTGTTAGGGAAAGTAAAGGCGGCTGTGCATAGTGCTGACTACACTATCCCTTCATATGCCGAGGTCACAGAAACAGGTGAACTCTACTTCACTTGCCCCATAGACCGTCAGGTTTGGCAGGGGAACCTTACTACTATATAAGAACTACTTATAACTTTTCATTAAAATATCAATACAGAAAACTTAATAAAACACTCTCTAAAATTTTATTTATATGGTGTAAAAAAAAAATTAAAATAAGACTTTTTTTTTTAATGTAATTAAAAATCTACCTTGAGCAATGCTGTCAATAAGAATTTATTAAAACCACATCTGAATAGAACTATGTAGCCTTACATTATTATTATTATCATCTATCATTTTATCAATTATTATTTATCCAACTGTCGACAGATTATGAGATTGATGGATCTAAAGTGGAAGTTGTACTTGCTAAACCAGTTGATAAAAATGAACATAACTTGAAACTCTCTAAATCCAAAGGATTACCTCAGGTGGGTTTCAAATTATTGAGCTTTAGCTTAACATTGATATGGAAATAACTTATCCTTTGGGCAAGGCATTTGTCCATGAGATCCTTTGGACATGTTGTGTGTTTGTCCATGAGATTGTTTGAGCAAGTTGTGTGTGTGTCCATGAGATCCTTTGGACAAGTTGTGTGTGGGTCCATGAGATTGTTTGAGCAAGTTGTGTGTGTGTCCATGAGATTGTTTGAGCAAGTTGTGTGTGTGTCCATGAGATCCTTTGGACAAGTTGTGTGTGGGTCCATGAGATTGTTTGAGCAAGTTGTGTGGGTCCATGAGATTGTTTGAGCAAGTTGTGTGTGTGTGTTTATGAGATCCTTTGGACAAGTTGTGTGTGTGTCCATGAGATTGTTTGAGCAAGTTGTGTGTGTGTGGGTCCATGAGATTGTTTGAGCAAGTTGTGTGTGTGTCCATGAGATCCTTAGGGCAAGTTGTGTGTGTGTGTCCATGAGATCCTTTGGACAAGTTGTGTGTGTGTCCATGAGATCCTTTGGACAAGTTGTGTGTGTGTCCATGAGATCCTTTGGACAAGATGTGTCAATGAGTAGTAGAAATAGACCTCATCTGTTACATTTGCGTACAAGGGTATATTTTTCTTTGCACACTTTGCATACAGCATTTGTTAGGGCATTTACTTAATTATGACCATGAGCATCTTATGGACTTAAACCCAGAAACCAAAAATTCTCCTCTACTGCACCATCCTATTTTATCTGTAACTGATAGACACAAATGAAAACCACACTGTGTTAAGTATTTGAGCTCCTGATATTTGGGTTAAATGCCATGTTTAAAGTATGATCACAGTTCACTAAGACTTTGCACAATTTTCAACAGGTTCTAGGGATTGATGTTGACAGTCAACTTTTGACCCCAATTTATGGGCAGCTGATGGCGCAAGGTGCCAGGTAGGTAATCAGTTTAATTAACTGATAATTAATTCTTTTCCAGATCACAATTTACATTAATAATTTTATGCCTTTGGGGTAAGACTTACTGCTGCATGCTACTGGAAGGGATAGTTTAATAATATTTGGTTTGATACTTGTCCTTGTACGTAAATTTACAAGAAAACTTTTAAAGGTATATTTTAATTCTTGGTAAAGCTTACGACTGATTACCCAAAAGTCTAGAGTTTGTTTCCTGGGCTAGAGTCTAAAGGACCCCTGAGTCTACCTATCTCTTATGGATAACTGAATAACTTTAGGGGAAACTTGTGGCTGAATATAGTGCCTGCCACACTATCCCCTTGAATGCTACGGTCATTAAATCTGATGAACTCTACTTTATCTGCCCCATATGTCTTGGGCAAAAGCGGGAAAGGATGAAAATATTTTAATTTTACAACTTTTACTAAATTGTTCATACTGAATTAACAAATTGTGCATGTAAATCCCAGGGGTGTCTTGCGGCCAACCCTCCCTATACGTGGTGGCAGAGGGCGTGGTGCAGCTGGGTCAAGAGCAGCCGGTGGCAACAAAGGTTACATCCCTTCTTTTACCAAGGGAGGCTACAGAAGACACCCATCTGAAGTAAGCTTTTTTGTTTTCATTATGCCAGTATTTTAAAAATCAGAGGCTTATAAATTTATACAAAATGGAATGAGGCCAATTCAATTTTTAATAAATGACTGAAAACCCTGTTAAATATAACTTTTAAAAGTTCTTTCAACATTGTTGACTTGTATGCTAACAATATTATCATGGTCTTTCAAATTTTAAGTTTGCAGTCATCCTTTAAAATATTAACTACTGTAATAAGTCGTCCTTTTTTTTTTCCTGGGTGTGGGATACAATTGTTGATACTTTTTCCAAAAGTAAAATACTAAAAATAAAATGACCAACTACTCAAAACTAGGGTCGTCTGCTTGACCTGTTGCCTGGTGTGGAGTTAACTCCCATCAATCCAACCACACTCAAACCTTTGAGTGTGAGATCACCTGTACAGGTAGGGGTACAGCTGAACATGCCTTTAGTACACAAGCTTGTGCATAAATCACATTTCTCCTAGCTTTTTCTAGTCTAGTACATTTTCTCTATATAATTGCTTTATATAGCTTTACATAATCTAATTTTAGTAAATTTTTAAAGAAATTTTCATTTATTTATATTTATTTCTTCTCAGAAATTTTTAAAAAAAAATATTTTTTTTATTGTAATGTTTAATCTTTTAAAACTTACTAGTTTTCATACAATTATTTTTTCCTTTTCATTAAATTAAGTTTTTTTTTACAATGATGATGCCATTAGCTAACACTTCGCTTTTCAAATTGTGGTCTCTCACTGACTAAAGTAGACTTTCTAGAAAAGATTAATTCATTTTTTTTTTGTTAATCTCTGAAAACTAAATTTGTGGCTGTATCTGCTTTTGTATCTCTATTATTTATGCTTTCTATAAGTAAGCACTCATTGCATTGCTTTGTAAACAAAATTAAATATTCTTTTTAAATTAATAAACTTAACTAATGCTAGTTTAACTTAGCTTATATTCTGTGTTCAGTCTATACCCCTATCTATACAACATATGGTTAAAATATTGTAGTTTGATTCTCACCATTTCATACATCTGTAATAAACATAAAATTAACATATTTTATTTTAAAATTACAATGAGTATTTAGCATGATAACAATTTTAAAAATTCTTTTTCTAATGCTTTTGTCTGCTATTTTCATTTTATTTGCCAATTTTCTATTATGTATTGCTTCTGAGATTCATTATAGGGACTATCATTATTTGCATTGTCACGCAACATGTGTGGTAGATATTTGAAATCGGAAATAAAATACAGAAAAATATTTAGATTCTTATGAAATTTAAGTTATATTTTTTTAGGGTTGGTTTCAAACTTACTGCTGTTTAGGGGGGGGGTGTTCAAGAGGTATAGATTGAGTAAAATTAAACAACCCCTAAGCATAAACTCATTACTACTGCAGTTGCTAAACGTTTAGTATAGTTGTTTAATATTCTAAAGTAACATTTTTCTTGGTTATTCAGGTTTTAGAAGAATTATGTCAGAAAAACCATTGGGGACTTCCAGTGTACCAGCTTCATTCTGCTATTCAAAGAGATGCTTCTACCAATACAGATTGTCAGTTCTTTTTATTCAAGGTACAACTAATTAATAATAAAATATTAATTAATGAACATTAAAGGTAAACAAGTGTCAAAAACTTTGAAAATAAGACATTTTTTTCTTATTTCTTCTTAAAAGATGATAATTTAATATATATTTACAGAAAATAAATTTATTTTGCTAATTATTTTCAGGTTTCTATACCGGCTCTTCCATCTCAGACTATTCAGCCAAATAAATTATGTAGAACTGTTGAAGAAGCAAAGATATTTGCTGCTGAATATACTCTAATGCAACTAGGATTACCTGTTGAAAGTAAGTTATATTACATGCTTTTATTTTTACTTTTATTTTTACTACACATTGTTCTTATCTTAAACATTTATAGCCATAGTGTGTAAAGTTAATTAGGGGTATAATATTTACAAGTGTCAAATAGTGCCTAAATATAAGAATCTTACTAACAAGCAGAGTTAGATTACTTGTAGTGAACTAGCTACAAATACTAGTTGCAAATGACAACCCTGATTTATGGGTCCAGATTAGTATTGATCATATTATCTCTTATAAACAAACCAGTCCTCTTCAGTTAATGCAATTTGCCTTTGTACTGTTGAAACATACTCTGAGTTTTTGTTTCTCCAATGTTGCAACAAGACTAGATCTAAAAATGAATATTCCTAAATGCTTTTAAAAAATCTTCAATATTGAACTGTTTCATGTTTTTTAAAAAAAGTATCAATTTCAGATAACAGACCAAGTAAAATAGTTTCTTAAGCCTACTCCTTCTGTCGTATCAAATCAGTTATCTTCAGAGAAAAAGCTGTTTGTCATTAGCTAGAATTTATTGGTAAATTGCTTAATTTCGCTTCAGCATTGTGACCTCCATTCTTATCTTATCAGCACTGACCTAAAATAACTGTTCAACACAGAAGAGGAGGGGAAAAAAATATTTCTTAACCTGAGTACTGCTTTATCCTTAGCTGTGCTGGCTATCTGGGGCCAGGTATTGTCTCAGGTCAAAGTTACACAAAAGATTTGTTCAAGTCTGTTATCTAGGGCCATAAAGAGCACACTGTGCAGTTGCTTCTTATCTATGCAAAATCATGTATCTTTTTTTTTTTTTTACTGCTAAGGGGAAAATACTAACATTACAGTTAATACAATGGACTATACTAAACTTTATTTTATTAGATTAAAAGTAATAACATGATTTGATAAATGATAAACTTGTTGAAATTTTATTTTATATCAAAACAATTAACATATTTGCTCACAGTATTTTTCCCTTGTTAATGATATCAATTAATTATAGTCGAAAAATATTTAGAATTTCCATAAAAATATTTAAAATTTTAAACGATGTCCTCAAATGTCAAATGATGAAAACGTACACAGATAATTTTTTGGTCCCACTAAACACAGTCGATTATTGATCCCACTGGTAAAAGCTGGAGTGATATTTGCAATGTGTTTAAACCTGTCCCTTCTTTTTATGGGCTCTGTAATTCTGTTTGCATTGGGGCTAGCATGTAATTGATATCCGTTTCGAGTACCTTTTAGGTGTTATTGGTCGTCCTTTTTCGACTTCACGACAAAGTGTAACGCGAACTTTACTCCTAACAGTTCTTCTTGTTTAGTTGCAAATGCAATTACAGAAAAAGATCTGTTTATGAAATTTAATTTAACATTACAATCTGATGTTAATTGTTTTGCAACTCCCTCTATCAATCTATCATAATTTCCATGATGTTCACAGGGGATAAATCAATGAGGTTCTACAATTTTCATGATTACATGTGTGTTGTTCAAAATTTCTCTGTATCGAGAAATATTTTACAAAATAAAGTATAAATATTTTTACAAAATAAAATCGGACATTATGCTTCTGATTGCTGTCTCAACACACATTTTGCCTACAGTTAAAATGTATTGAACATTCTTTCATTATACCAACTGGTGGTGTGTTTCTTTATGTGTACAAATACATATTGTATTTCCACCAGGTCTGAAGTTTTAAAACATTTCATGGCTTATCTACCTAGCTAATATTTGTTTGGTTATTGAGAATACAGAATGGCCCAAATAGTTAAAAATATGGAGTGTAATTGTCTGGTCTATGTAGGCCATGGTACTGTGTCATTCAGCATTCTTGTAGGCGGTAAAATTTTACATTCAGGTAGCAAGGATCTTATAAAATGAAGTACTTGCTACTCACAGCCAACGCTTTAAACTTATTTCCTTTTAATTATTAATTAGCATATTTCATTAATTATATTAATAAACAAAAAGTTGATTTGAGTGTTATAATAGGGTCCCAATTAAGTTTTGAGTCGAATGCTAAAAAGTACTTAATGCTAACAGACTTATCAACAGCATCTTAAATTATATAAAATGAAGTTTTTGCAAGCATTGATCTGCAGCTTTTAAAATTATCAAATTGTTTGTTTTGGGGTCGGCGTGGTCGAGTCGGTAAAGCTCATGGTTGCTAAACCGAAAAGTCTCCAGTTCGAACCCTCAGGCAGATGAGGCTCGTTAGCTGGGGACAGCCACTCTTCTAGGAGAGACAACTCCAAAATTAAACAACTGCTGCCTTGTAGTTTGTTCTTGGTTGCACAAAGGCTATGGAAGCAAATCCTAAAAGAAAAGCAGGCTGAAATTGGAGTCAACGGCCTCAATGGCGCAAAACCAGTATCCTTAATTGTGATGGAGGAGTGGTCGAGTCGGCAAAAGCTCATGGTTGATAAATTCGAAAAAGTCTCGAGTTCAAACCCTCCGGCAGATAAGGCTCGATCCCTTCCCACACTAAAAATTAAGAACGAAGAAGTTTGTTACACAACTAAAGGATTGCACTAAAGGGAGGGGGACACATGAAGGTTGTAGAAGTTTAACCCTAATTATAACCATTTATTCCAGTACAATTTCTTTTTTATGTAATTATAAAGTTAATGTGTAATTTATTTTTGTGTGATTAGGCTCAGAGGTGACGATCACCCAAGCTCCTACCAACACCTACCAGCCAAGACAGATACCTCAGGCCATGTCAATAGCTCAAGTTCCAATCTCGACCACCACCCCATCTTACGTTGTGGGTAAAGTTATTCCCAGTAAGTAAAAAAACAGTCCGTTAATTACTCAGTTTCCATTCTCTACCACAATCTTAGGTAAAGTTATTCCCAATAAGTTTTAAATGGTCTGAATATATTTATCTAAAAACAAAATTGTAAAAAAAAAAAAAAAAAAACCTTGAAATTTAATTTTCATTTTGCTTTTGAAATGAATATCCACATGTCAAAAGACTATGTTTAAGAAACTTATGCCATCCACGTCTAACAATTTCATTATTTTTCTAAAAAAAAAAATTATTTTGAAATTGTGGAGGTCTGTAGTTTAAAAATTAAATACAGTTGACTAGATAGTTTATTTTTTATTTCTTATAGATCTAGTACTTATAAACAAACAATTTTATTAAAGCAGATTCCCAAAAACAAAAAAAAATTCTCCCCCCCCCCCCCCCTGATCTTGCACCCGGAAATTAGCAGAAAAAAAATTAATGAAATGGGTTAATTTCACCGTTTTTGATGCATCATGTTTTTTTCCTTCATAATTTTCTTTTTAGATGCTGAGATTTACTATCATCAACAGTATTAGCCCTTTATATTCCAACAACCATGATCAGGCTGTAAATGGTTAAAAGAAAAATATTTTACAGCCTGGACCCAGCCATTCAATGCCTTCTGTATACCCAGATCTCAACAAAAGTGCCTTGTTCAACTGATCTTGAAATAGTTTTGTTCTATTTGGAAAAAAATAGGTCTATTCTTGTTCCTTAATACTGTAGGTTTCCTTAAATTTAAATTTTTAAAGAAGACAATGTATATTTTTTAAACAATGTACTTTTTAAGCAGCAATAATTAATTTCTACTAGATCTAGTCGCTTAAAAGTTAAATTTATTTTAGTCATGTATTTATTTGACAAATAGATAGGATAGTTAAAAGAATGTAGTTTTTGAAAAATCGGGTACATTTTCCATTAAAATTCAATCACAATATTGAACGTTTTTTTAAGTACTGAAAATCAGATTTTGTTTTTTAAATACTTTCTTTTACAATGTTATTTAATGTCATGGTTTGCTCAAGTACAAGCAGTTAATAATTTGTCATACTTTGGGTGAATCTTACAATGTGGTGTCTTAATTTAGAGATACAACTGTCATGACAACTATCTCATGTATACTTCTGTGCTTTCCTACCATACAAAACCAAAATGTGTTTGTACTAATCAATGTAAATAATTTAATTGCCCCCTTTTGTTATTTAGATTTGTTGTATAAACTAATGCCCATAACCTGTGTGCCACAGCAGAGTATGAGTATTTTAAAAGCGTTTTAAATTCATTTCCAATTAGGCTTGCTGAGATTTAATAGTTACAGATTTTTATGAATAGACATTTACACTATATGTATCACAAATTTTGTTTAATTTTTATTTTATAAAAGGTTGAAAATCCATAAAAACTTCTCTTCATTTTTAGGGACCATGCCCATTATAAAAAACTAAATAAGCATATTTCCATCAAATGTATGTTTTTCATTAACATACAGATTATTACAGCAATAAATATTTCTTTTACACATTTCCTCCCATTACTTACACAAATATTATATACAATTAAATTTTTCAGTAGTTATATATGTTTATCATTTTAATGTGCTTTGGTTTTCTAAAAAAAAAAAAAAAAAAGAATTAAGCAAAAAGTTAAGCTTATTTTGTTTTATATGTGTGTGGTTCCTTGAGACAAATACTTTTTAAGCAGTTGGAATCTCATGACAATGGACTATAGGTTGGATTATATTTTATTTTAACACATGAAAGGTTATTTTAATATATTTAAAACCTCCACAACATTTTTAAACAAATCACTGCCTTTACACACTTATCCAGCAACACATCATTCCCAACACACTTAACACAACACATACCACAATTTATCAGTACATTTTAAATGCATCACACACCATGCATCCTTCATATGTATGATGACAATTCAGTAACAAAGTATGGATTAGTTCTTTTAAGTTACCTAATGTATCTTTTTATCTCTTAAATTTTAATTTTTAAAATTAAGCTTTTTAAATATTCTCAAAATAATACTGGTACTAATAATATGTAGTCCCATGTTGTTATAAATATAATACACATCTTAATTTATTTGTAACTATTTTGATTTTCTGTATTTTTTAAATATTAGTTTGGGAAGGTGCTATTTTAGAAAAAGGAACATATAGAATTATTTGTTGTCCATATATGATGTTACACGCCTAGGACGACGGATATCAGGACCATAACATGCGTGTTTAGTTTTTAACATAAATATCATTTAAAATTATTACTCCTAATTTGAATTCACCCCAAATTATAGGTCACATTCATACAAAAATTTAGTTATAACTTTATAAATCTAATACAACTGTTTTATTGTATTTAAAAGTTCAATGTTTTTACATGCACAGGTACGTCATGACTTCGTTGCCTTTATTTTACAAAAGGCTTGCAAATGTATACATTTTTCAGACCAAAAAACTTTTTTATCAAGTTAATCATCGTATCTTGACTAACAATTTTTGCCTAAATCTTTGGGGCCTAAGTTTTTAGAAAATTTTGAATTATTTAGGATATTAAATAATAAATAAAAATTTTTTAGAAAAATGTCCACAAAAGTTAATATTCATTATTATTATTGAGCTAATCTTTATTTGTAAAAAAGCATTTTATTACTATTCAAATCTTCCAAAATTAAAGCACATTAGTAGTAATGAATATAATAAAAACTTAAAAATAGGTGTAATATTTCTTTTAGATGCAGTAGATTTATTTTAATTACGATGCAGATGGAAAGATTTTGTGTAATACACTTTGCTCTTTGGATTGTATTTATGTTTGTAATTGTTCATGTTACTATTCCTTTTATCTAGTCTGCAACATAAAATGTCATCATAGAAAGTAGAAAGCTTATTACAATATGTGGTTGAATGTAAAGACATTAGTAGTAACACTAGGTTTCTTTTCTCACTATTATTGAAACAGCTAGATTCAATGTACTCTATTTAAACTTGCCATTTAACATTATATACTATAGCAGTGCTATTTTGTTATTTAGGAGATTGAGCAAATTTATAGTTATAAAGACATTAGTAAAGGTTTCTTTTCTCACTATTATTAAACAGCTAATTTAAATGTACTCTAATTAAACTGTCAATTTAACATTGTATACCATAGCAGTGCTATTTTGTTAGTTAGGAGGTTGAGGAGATTTATAGTATTGTTGAAATTAAAATGATTGTGATTTCAGCAATAGGTGCAAGGCTTAGTTATTTGTAAAACTATTGTCAAAAAGAATCTTTAGTTTTTGCAGGCCTGTATGCTAGGTAACTAATTTAACTCTTGTAGTGCTTTTGCTTGAGATTTGTTGCCTTTTTGTGTATTTTACATTTACATTATTTCATTTAAGTGTGATTTTATTAAATACATAGTAGCTGCTACATTTGTCTAAACCTGATACCATACCTCATTCAGTTATGATGTACTGCCATTCATGTTTTATGCATGAATCATCCAAGTGCAAATTCTGCATGGTACATGAATAGCACTTTTATGATAAAGATTCCCTTCCACCTACATATATTTATATTTACATTTTTAAAGAAAGATGGTTGTAAAGCTACAATTATGCATTTCATGTTTATAGTTATATATAATAGTTTTTTTAATTGTCTGATTTGTTTTATAAAGCATTTTACTAGCCAAGTCAAGTTTTTAGTAAACCAATGTTGCCCTGTGATATTAGCCACTCAACAAAACAAATTAATGTTTTTAAAAAACCAAAATAACATTCCAGTGATTTGCTTTTATAAATTCCATTCCCGAAATTCC
Source organism: Physella acuta (assembly GCF_028476545.2). Classification (NCBI taxonomy): domain Eukaryota; kingdom Metazoa; phylum Mollusca; class Gastropoda; family Physidae; genus Physella; species Physella acuta. The sequence goes on along the minus strand of NW_026732195.1, from coordinate 93,919 downwards.
GTGGATTGCCTTTAATTACTGTGTGGGTGATTCCTCAAATCATGTTGAGGCTGCTTGACGTAATTCAAATGATACTGTAAGGGACGAAAAGTATCTTAATCTTCATAATTCACATAAGTGTCTTTCCATGCTATTTAATAAGACTTTAGTTAAATTATTTTTAAGTTTTATTTTAAGGATCCAGCCTTACTTACTTATCATAAATCTTAAGCAATTCCAATCTTTATGTTGTAAATTGATATTTTTCCCTTACTTCTATAAATGTTGTGTCTTTGCTAGGTAAAACTCTTAAAATGATGTAACTGTTGTAGATTCAGAAAAGTGAACCCTATGTTGACATGGTGATGATTTGTCTGTTTTGTAAACAATATTACCTGCCACAGTTTAGAAAAAACTTGTGCTCAATGCCCGTTTTATTTATTTATTTTTTTAACTGCCAAGTATGCAATTTTTTTTTGTTTCAATTGAGACTTAACGCATATTTTTATGCTATATTGGAAGCTATAGTATAAATAGCCAACATTAAAATTTTACCTATCAAGCTGTTTTTTTTTTTAATTAAATTAATAATGATTTTTGTGTCCTGGAAATATTTTTATTTTAATATTCTGTAACTCTATTCTTCTAGATATTTATTGTTAACTGTTGTTCAACAATTCCAATGATGTGTTTTTATAAATGTATGCTTAATTTATGTGTGCTTATCGAAACCGCTTTAATTTGTAACCTTTTTGTCCCTTTAAATTTTATTCAAATCTAAACAGAATCGCTTATCATTGTTAATCATAATTAATAAATGATGCATTTTGTATTCCACTTGTGTTGGGTACTTGTTACTTCACAACAAATGTGTTCCTGTGCGTGTATGATGAAAGCAAACACACAAAAATGGATAGGAAAAATAATTTATTTATAGTACCTTACTTGTTTGGGCGTAAAATTTTAAGGCTAGTATTAAGTTGTAAAGGACCTACTTGATAAGTGGGGAAATGAACCTGCATCATCACCAGGGGCAGATCCTGAATATTTTATCCTGTACTGGTATTTGATTATGTTGATGGTAAAAGAAGAGGGGTCAAGTAAACTGACCCGATACATTTATTAAGCAAATAAAGTACCACCCCAGAATAGGACAAATTGAATAGGGGTGCGTTCTTTTGATCTTTATAGGAATTGCCCACTACTACCACTGTTTAGTCTTAGGGTTTTTAAAAAAGACTTTAAGGAAATAAAAAAGAATTGTTATATAGTGACATGCTTTTGTGTTGAACCGGTCATTAGTGGTCTCAATTGGCCAATGAAGTATGTGTAATATTGTTATGTGTGTGCTTTGAGTATGAAGTACTTTGGCAGTTGTGAGGGAATGGTAGTCAAGTTGAATGAAACAGTTTGTAAAAAAAAATATTGCATATCTAATTGGGCTAGTATGAAGTATGGGATGATGTTATTTATAAGTTAGGTGAACTGTTAGATCAACAGGGTGTATCATTTCACATGTGTTGGGTAAAGGTTTAACTTGTCATTTGACAAGGGAGTGGAACTATGAGATCAACTTGTCATTTGACATGTAGAGTGGAACTGGGATAAACTTGTCATTTGACATGTAGAGTGGAACTGTGGGATCAAATGCCATTTGACATGTAGAGTGGAACTGAGATCAACTTGTCATTTGACATGTAGAGTGGAACTATGAGATCAACTTGTCATTTGACATGTAGAGTGGAACTGTGGGATCAAATGCCATTTGACATGTAGAGTGGAACTGTGATCGACTTGTCATTTGACATGTAGAGTGAACTGTGTGATCGACTTGTCATTTGACATGTATAGTGAACTATGGGATCGACTTGTGTTTGAGGTCAATATGTCCTGTCATTTCAAGTTTTGGGTAGGCTACGGGATCAATGTCATGTCATTTCACGTATTGAGTAGGCTACGGAATCAATATGTCATTTCAAAAAGCCTATTTGACTAGTGCCTAGAGATCTTGCCAAAAAAAAACCCACCAGCCATATCTCAGTCTCTCTCTCAAGCCAGTAATCCCGCTATCTCACCAGTGTGCTAGCCTACAGTACAGTGTGTATGTCGTAATTCAGTTTTATTGACACGACAAATTTTACAATAGCATTTTTTTTTTCTCCGAGAGATAACACTAAACCGTGGTGATTGAAGAAGACATTTTTATAGCCGTTGTTGCAATGGTTTTATTTCAACTAAGTATATTTTTAACGAAGAAGGTTGATATCGATTTTTTATATTTTATCAATTTTTGATAGGAATGTTCATGTTAGAACATATCAAGCGAGGTAATTCTGGGCTGGTTCTCTTTGTGATATTGTGTGATAAGTTATCGGGTTAGAAAGTTATCAAAGAGTTATTGTTCTTGCTATTTACATTTTTAAACTTTTTAAAAAAAAACTCAATGTCACATGCGATATCTTTATCAACGATGATTTTTAGACAAGACTCTAGGACACGGGTTCCCAACCTGGGGGTCGCGACCCCCCTGTGGGTCGCGAAGGTCTTTCTGGGGGGTCGCCAACTGGTATACTAAACCTTAGTAATTTGAAACAAAACATAAATATTTAGAAGAATTTTTGAAATTCGGCTTCATTAACATCACTGGAAATGTAATAGAGAAGAAACAAAGCGCACTGTACAAAGTTGTTCTCAGTCACGAATCTATGAAATCTTCAAAACTAAAACGTCATTCGGAACACACCAAAAAATATATGGAGTTCTTTCGTCGGTAAGAAGCTAGTTGCAAACGCCAGAGACTTGATCGAACAAGAAGTTTTCACCAGCATTAGTGCAAGCATCAAATGAAGTCGCGATAGAAAATGCCAAGCAAAAAAAAAAACAATAGGAGAAAATCTCATCAAACGCTGCATGTACGTAAATGTTAAATAACACATTTTTATTGAAATTAAGCTTTCACCATTGTTTGCTTTTCAAGTTGATAAATCAACAGACGTGAGTTCTTGTTCGCAGTTGCTGGTCTGTGTCTATATTCACGCGGATGATAGCAAAGAAGAGTTGCTCTTTTGTGAAGATAGCATGGAGAAAATAAATAACTTTTTTGAAACTGGATGATTAAAATGGGTTACAACGGCTGTGGGGGTTTGTACGGATTGCGCGCCATCTATGTTTAGCTCAAAATCGGGCTTTCAGAAAACAGAAAAGATTTAGCTCCCTAACCACTGCCCTAACCAATCGACATCAAGAGTCCATTTCTAGTATAAGTCGTAAATTATATAAAATCTGGAGCCTTCAAAGAACTGAGCAAAAACATTAATATAGATCACGAGGTTCTGCTCTTCTACACTACAGTACGCTGGCTGTCAAACGAATTGTTGTTGTGTTTTTTAATTGAAATCTGAAATCAAATTGTTCTTGGAAGTGCAAAGGAAACAAGACTTTTTGGTATACTTAAAACGACATAGAGTGGTTGGAGAGAGTATCATACCTGGCAGATGTGTTCGAACATCAAGATAAGCTTAACTTGAAGCTTCAGGGAAAATGAACGAATATTATAACTTTCCATGATAATCTCGGGGCATTTTCATCTAAACTGCAAAATCGGTAAAGAAAATAAATCTTGGAAATATTGTAAATTTTAAAAATCTGCGGTGCGGTAGATGAATCTGATTGTGAGATAATTAAAATTTTGAAAGAAGCGATTTCTGGGCATCTTGAATCTCTTGAAAACGAACTGCATCGCTATTTCTCTGAGCTGAAAAAAAGAAGAATCTGCATTTATGCATTACCCATTCTCTTCTTCCCTTGATGTTGCCAGCATTCCCGATGAATTACAAGATGAATTCTTTGATTTGCAGAATGATTCCGAGTAAGATGAAAAACTGCAGACACAATTTTGGTGTAGTATTCACCATTCATACCCAAACGTAAAATTGATTGACTTTTCGATAATATATTTTCAACACTATTCTTCGATTAAAAACAAAATTAAGATAATTATAATGACATAGGTTGGCGTTAACAAAAAAAAATTTTAATTAAAAAGTTAACCACGAAGGTTTAGTGAATAGTATGCAATTTTACTCATGCTATTTAAACAGTTATCAAGAGTAGTTCATATTGAAAGTCTACTAGAAAATCTTATTTTAATGCTTATTAATTTCCATACTAATTTCGGCTTTTTAATTCTATGGGGGTCGCGGGTCACTTACTTTAATAAAAGGGGGTCGCCACTCGAAAAAGGTTGGGAACCACTGCTCTAGGAGAACAAGGACGCGGGCAGGGGGAAAGGTGAACTGGTACACATTTCGCCCGTCGTTGTTTTATTTTATTTTCTCTAACTACTACTACTAGCACTAAAAGATAACCCAAACATGCAGTTGTTAATAACGAGTACTTTAACTACAAATCTAAGGGGTATCCATATCAATCTCTAATTCAATTTATTAGAACAGTTTTCTAAAAGAGCTAAAACTCCGTTCTAAAATTCCTTTTTAAAAAAAAATGGAAAGTGATCACGCTTATCCGGACCCCCCCCCCTCCCTCCTCTTCATCACACATTGTACCAAAATCACGGACCACTCCCCCCGCCCCCCACTAGGACTATGACGTCATTTATGGACGACACCTAGACGGGCTCATCGGTCTACCAAGCTTACGAATGTGTGGGTACTGCCTTCATTTGACAATCCATAAGCCTAAATGTTATTTGAAACTCATAGGTTGCTGTTCTTTCGTGACATTATTCCCCCCCCCCCCCTCTCCCACAAATTAAGCTACCTATGCAAGCAAACACTAGGCTAGGCCTACTTGACTTTTACAACACACCCATTTTTATCCGAATAAAAATTTAGGCTGAAGGGGTAGGGGAGGTAACACTAGTAACAGCTTTTTACCGCAGAACGAACACCACAAATCTGTCAACATCGCCGGCTAATAAAGTATATCACATTTGTCCCTTGTTAAACAATTCAATTTTTATTTCAACGCCATATCAAGATAAAGCTACATAAATAATTGTTATAAAGTACATTGTTATTATACAGGTCTATTGTGGCTATTTCACAATTTATTTTTAATACTAGGCCTATTTAATTTTAATTCATTATAATAGATTTCGTTATCGCCCTTTGTTGTCGATTACTTCCATGTAGCTACGAGGCCTGCCTCTTCATGAATGAAACAAAAATACCTAAAAGTAAATCTAGATGCGCACTGAAAATAACATGTAGATCTAGTTAGGCTACGTTGTGAAAACGTTGGTTGTTCATGAAACATTTTAAACATATTTATATGTTTAATACATTGTACTACGTTTATTATTATTATCTTTTTTAGTGGTCATTTTTAAAAGTACTTGAGTAAATATAGCCTAGATAGTATTGTATCGACCTTTTTATTAGTGAGGTATGAGATTGATGGAGTAGATGCGAATAAAATTAAAATGAGATAAGAGTTGTAGGTGCCTTTCCTACGATTTATCTGCTCTAACTCTAACTAATTGCAGTTGTTTCCAAAAGAAAAGAACATTACGGTGTATACAGGAAATTTAATGTCACCTAAAGCTTTGTCGTAGAGTGGAAGCTAAAGATCAGATAAGCAAATACAAGAATCGATACGGGACGGCAAACATGGTAGTTTAACAAGGAGGGGAGGGAGATAATTCAAACACGCCCAAAGAGGTGGGCTTTCAAAACACCACGCCCAAAAGACTTCAAGCGTTTATGTTACATTCATTTGATGCACTACCCACCCCCCCCCCACCCCCGAGGAAAATGTCTTATAGAAACACTGGTGCATATATGAACGCAGGCAGGGTATATATATATATATATATATATATATACAGTGGCGTAGCCAGGATCATCTCAAGGGGGGGTCCAATTTTTACCCGGGGACAAACTTTCGATTTGCACCCCCCCCCCTCATACTTTTTATATATATACCGAGGGGTCTATGGGGGGGGGGGTTATGACCCCCCTGCCTACGCCACTGTATATATATATATATATATATATATTTATATATATATATTTATATATATATATATATATATTTATATATATGTAATGGGGAAAAGTTGACCCCCACTTCCTATAACAGGATCTTCTAAGCCAATGTTCTACTGATTAGAAAAATCCCATTTTAAATGAGTTTGGGTCTGGCTTTTTGTGATGATCTATGACCATAGTCATACCTGTAAAACAATCATTTTGTTATGTAAAGTCTTGATGATTTTCATAGAATCAGCAGGGTAAATTTCCATTAACAAGATTAGGCCTACAATAGGATTCTGCACACAGGCCTATTACATACAGCCTAAAGCACAAACAGGAAATTTCAACCCACACTTGTTCAGTGGCGCCACTAGCTTGGTTGACACTCTTTGGCCATAACTCAGGGTGTCACCCTCCAACGACTTAAGATAAGCTATAAGCTGTATTAGTGATAGTTGTATCCATGATACGGATGGTAATTAGTATGACTGCTCCGATCCTACTCCAGTAAAGGTGGGTATAGTGCAACACACAGTGGTTTCATTAACTAAGAAAAGATCACAAGAACTGATGCATAAGGGTTTCCAACTTATGGGTAACAAAAGAGTTTCTGCAAGGTCACAACTTTATACAGTAACAAGAAAAAAATGTCAAGTAATAAGAGTATAATTTTTTTTTTAAAGTTGAATATGGCTTTTTGATTGAAATGGCTTTTGTAGTTGTATTATGATCACCGGTCAATTTTTGTTTTATAAAAACAGTGTCACCCACAAATGATTGGGAATTCTTGATTTGGTTATAAGTTATACACAGTGTATACATAAAAGACAAAAGAAATCTTATTCCAGTTTTCAAGTTTAATGATAATTGTATTAAATACAACAAATTTGTAATGAGAAAGGTGTTTAGTTGGTAAAATAAAGGATTTTTTTTTACTGCAAATGCAATAAACCATGTAACAAGTACCTGGTTTAAAATAAGTGACAAGAGACATATATACAAGTAATTTAAAATATTGAATTTATTTTACAAAAAAAATAATACTGTGCTAAGAGTGTCAACCCCTAGCAATAGGATAGTTGGACATGAAGTAATTAACACAGCAAAAATATTAGTATTTCTGTAGTCATTGCAATAAATTGTAGGTTTTCCCTTATAAAACAAATGTCAAATTTAAGACATAACTGAACATCAAAAGATACACCAAATAAGATTAAAATTAGCATGAGAAGATAAACCAAACTTAGCTTAATCAACATCAGTAGATATGTGTGGCCAATGCTTGATTTTTTTTGTGTCATTCAAGAGAACACATATGCTATTTTTAAGTGTGATTACACTTCATTGTTCTTTACACTTGTAAAATAATATTTATTAACATACCAAACACATTAATTTGGTACAAGGTTAAACCAATTTACATGTGTACATTATTTTTAAATAAGCAACATAATAATAGAAAAACCAGTTAAGAACACATTAAATTAGTCATATATATATAAAACATGTACTATACTAGAAGCTAATCACGTTAGTTACATTAAAAATTGATTTTTTTCTACTTAGGGTGGTAGAAATGTGTCTATTATAATGACTAATTAAAGCTATTTATTTTAAAATCAAGATTCAGAATAATTAAGCTTTACATAAGCAGGGCCAAAAAAAAAACGATAATTGAGAAAATTCTCACCCACATAAAAAAAAAGGTTACACAATTATATATTAGTTAATTAAAAAAAAATCTTTCTGTTTGACTGCCTTAAATTTTTTTTTTACTAAAATGTTCAAGCATATTCCTTAACCTCTAAAATATGTTGCAGTAACTGCAATTCAAATGCCGCACTGAAATTTAGTCATAACTATTGGGGCATTTTTCTAAGAATTGAACATCCGTGCTCTACTACAATACTTAAACGAAAAAGGGACTAAAAAAATGGGAACTACAAACATACACAAGTCACAGAAATAAATCGGCATCATCCACATTCCCTCTCGTGCAGCCAAACCCAGATCTCACAACAATAAACCACTCTCTCATTCCTCACACTCAAGTACTGCGTGAACTGCTACGACTGCTGAAGCTTCTACTCCTGGTCCTTCTTCTGGCTTTGGTTTCTTCCGGTTTCCTATCCCTGCTCCTATCTCTCCCATACATCTCCATGTCACCCCCTGTGCCTTTGAAATCTCTTTTCGTGACCCCTTGAAACCCACCTCCATCTCTTCTGTTATATGAATTCTGTGGGCTTCGGCTTCTGTTCCTACCTCTGTAACCATAACCTCCTCTGTTGTTATAAAACCCACCTCCTCTTCTGAAGTTGTTCTTCCAATGCCATCCATCATCCCCTCCTCGGCGGTTTTGCCCGTAATTATCATAGCCTCTCCGCCCGCCCCTGTCAAACTCCCTTCTGTATGGTTTCTCTTTGTATCCGACTGGAGAGCTCCACCTGTCTTTCTTATCCGGGCTATCCATTCTATCGCTGTCCCTGTCATCCCAAGCGTCCGCACCCCGACTGCCGCCAGGTCTGGAACTCTTCTGGTCGTAACCCTTGTCCCACTGGCTGCCAGATTTCCCTGCATCTTTGTCTCGAGCACCAGGGCTTGTTTTATCATCCGCCTCCTTTTTCCTGTACCACTGGTCATCTTGGTCCCCTCTTCTGGCGAGATCCGACCCGCCTGCCTTCCCATCATCACTCCCAGAGCTGCTCCTCGACGGCTTCCTCTTCTCTCTCTCCTTCTCCATGAAATCACTCTTCCCTGGTCTGCTCATTCTCTCCCTGCTGTCACTTCTCCCCCTCCCAGCTTCCCTTCCCCTGGACTTATACAAAAGCTCTTCACTATCTGGACCTTTATCTTCTCCCTCCTCTTCACTGCTGTAACTTTTCTCAGCCTTGCCACCTTTGGTATTGCTGGCACCAGCTTCTTTTCTATCCTCCCAGGCACCGGCCTTCTTGTACTTCAGCTTGGATGCTTCATCTTCACTGTCATCAGCCCTTCTCTCTTTCTTGCTTTTCTTCCCCTTCTGGTCTTCTGAGTCGCTGTTATCACTTTCAGAATTTGAGCTTGAATGTTTTCTTTTGTCTGACCTCCTGCGTTTCTCTTTCTTCTTTTTGTCCTATGTACAGTAGGAAAAAAATAAAAATATTTAATTTATTTATATTAAAAAAATATTACAGTAGTGAAATATATTAAGGGTGTAGTTGTTGAATGAAACATCTCTACATTGCTTTAATCTCTAACAACAAATAGTTGTATTTGTTTATCACTACATTACCTTGATTTATAACAGAAAACGCCTTTAGTATTTGGTTAGATAATACAGAATCTTTAATTAAAATGTATAATGCTATTTTTTATGTCAAAGATATTTTAGAAAAGTAAATTTTTACTATGAACATGTTATTAACTTTTCCATGTAAGTTAGAAATTGGCAAGGTGTGTAAAATAACACTGAGTGACAGCAAACATTATTTGAAGTATTTGATGGTAAATACTTAACTCTTACCTTTTTCTTCTTTTTCTTATGTGAATCATCGGAGCGATCGCCTGACTCATCGTCTTCAGGAACTAAGTCATAACCTCTGTCACCTTTCTTTGTATAGCAATCCATGGCCAAATGACCTACACAGCAAAAATTAAGAACATATTTTAAAATATGTGATGGCCTATGTACATTGTAAACAAACAATGCAATAATTAAAATGTTAATTTTATTTCTTTTACAACAATTTTTAAGAAGCCCAGAATTTTAAAATAATCAAATCTACTTGAAGGAATCTTTTGTTTTAAGAAGAAAATAAAGATAAAATAACACTAATTTTCTGTTTCTCTTTGACATCCTTAAGCTATTTTGATGATTGCACAGTTGTACAGTTTTAAAATTTGTCAGCTAGTGTTTCCCAAGGTTTTTAGTCTATACTCGCATTATTAACTCAAAATATATTAAAACCACGCAATTTAGTTTATTTTTAACTCTTTCAGGACACCAAACGTTGGGAAACATTAAAATCACATTTATAATCTCACTAACATCTTGCATTAAAATTATAAACTATTTTTAAAAATAAATATGAGAAAAACTAAGGAATCTATTTTCATCAAGATGCATGAAGTTGAAAACAAATAGTTTTATTACATTAACAAACTAAGCTCTACCTGCAGCAGATTTGAAATCCATTAAGTGATGGAAAACAGAGGAGTTAAAAAGTGGTGCTAAATGTGTAACTCCCAAAAGAGCATTGGATCACAAACCAACCAATCAAACATAATAAATCTTTTATCGCAGTGGGCCAATTATATTTATACTTCTTGGGTCCTTCTGGATACGGCTGCATTTCATGGTGGTTGAGGTGATTGAGAACCTGCTTGCCTTGTTAAATTAAAAATTTTAGTGGAGTAGTAAACCAGAATTTAATACCATGCTGCAGTTGATTGAAGTTAAGTGTTCAGAAAGCCGCTGAAGAGGAAAATTATTCTCTTGCTGGTAGATGTGAAAACAATATTTTACTCTTGATGGCGGATGCAAGAAAATATGTAATTCTTGATGGCGGAGGCAAGAATACATTTGATTCTTGAAGATAGATGAAAAAAATACTTCATTCTTGATGCTGAATGCAAGAAAATATGTAATTCTTGATGGTGGATGCAAGAATACATTTCATTCTTGAAGATAGATGAAAAAAATATTTCATTCTTGATAGTAGATGAAGGGAAAATTTTCTTTCTTGATGGTAAATGTAAGAGAATATTTCAGTCTTTGTAGATGAGGCAAGAGAATTTTTCATTCTTTGATGTAGAGATAAGAAAATATTTCATCATTGGCAGACACAAGATTTGGCAATCCTTTTAAATTTTTTTACAAAGTGGGAACACTTTCAAATCACCAGGATAAATCAGATTTGTAAAAATGAAAATCTTCTTTGCAATGTGTAGATCTGGCTCTTGTAAAATTATTCAAATTCATCACACCAAAGGAAAAAATCTGGGCATCAGAAAAATTGTAAAGGTGATCTTGGGAAATCTCATTTCTTGCAGGTGTTAGAATAAGTGTATAAATAATCAAACTCTCTGGTCCGTTTTGGAGCATTGCTGCACAAGATGAAAAAAAAGCTATACCTAAAGTAATCTTTACTCTTAATTAATTCAATATACCAGTACCAGTATTTAACTTGTTAAAATATTTATGTAATATTGTTAAACTTTGTATAACTAAGAAAACAACTAAGGCGCACTTACCTCGCATTCCACATCGCCGGCACGTTGTGTTCAATTCTGCACCAAGGTCGATTCTACTACGACCTCTATTATTCCAAGATCGCCGCTTTTTCTCATCCTGACTGTTAAATGATTAATTTTTCAAGAAACTGGAGATACTTAGCAATTGTGAAATTATTAATGAATTAAACAAAAAACAGGAAATAAGTGAATGATTAACAGCAGTTAAAGCTGAATATTTTACTTGGATTGAACATTATTTGGATCCAGGTCTTTCCCAGTAGACTGATTCACAACTTTCATGGACAATGATATTTTTTCTCCATCACCCTATGAAAAACATTTTAAACAGTGTTATTTACCTTTCTGTAGACACCTACCTTCACCTTTATTACTGCAAGTAATTATATTATGTTATTTTAAAAATATAGTTTCACATACATGCCAAGAATTTTATACAAAACAAGTAAGCATAACAGATAGATACATTAAGATGGGATTCTTTTTTAACAAATGTTAACACAAAAATCTTACCTCCATAGAAATAACCTTGCAGTAAACCATATCACCTTTGGTGACCATGTCAGATGGGTCATCAACTCTGCCATTGGACATCTGACTCTTGTGAACAAGCCCTAAAATATAAAATACATACTACTACACTCTTTCACTACTAATTTCCTCTTATCAAAATCTTATAACGAACTAACATTGTGCCACACTTACCCCAAAATAAATATACAACTTAGGCAATTAGCTTTACATATTTTAGGTTTTGAGAAAATTAGGTAATCTAAGTTTCAGTGGATTAAGGACTTTAATTCTTTTTGAAATGGAATATTTAAACACAATAATGAAAATAATAGCATCCAGCAATTATTTAGTAACATTTAAGAATTTTCTTACAAATTTTGTTATTACAAACTTGTTGTAAAAAGAAAAAAAAGATTTTTTTTTGATGTATGCATAATTCACATCACTAACCTTGCTTTCTGCATCCTGGGATTTTAACAAATGCGCCATAAGATTGCAAGCTGGCAACCTAAACAAAAAACAAACATATAGGTTACAATAACTCTGTAAGTACATCACTTTTAGAGAAAAAAATAACAATACTATCATTTCAAAAGTATTTCCTATAAAATATAAAGCTGCATTGAGAGTCTACATCCATTAGTACACATGGTCACATTTTGAAAAATAGGGGATGAAGGCTAAAAAATTCTGATATCTGTATACTTACAAGATTTAATAATAATCATTAAAAAAGTTTTTAAAAACCCACGTTTTCTGATTGAACTAAAAAGTAGAAAATAAATGTTATACATCACAATAATGCAAGCGATCACTCTACTATAAGCGATGAAAAACGTGGGGCGCCGAAGTAAAAGTTATATTACTATTGATTAGATAATACTATTGACTTTTATTAGGGAGCTTGTAGAGAGTCAACAGTATTAGAAACTGTAAGAAAACCACGGCGCCCCACGTTTTTGAAAATGTGGGTTTTTTTAAACTTTTTTAATGATTATTATTTTCTACTTTTTAGTCTTTGTCTGTTTGTTTGCATTGAACTCTTGCTATCGATTTTATCTTTTCACTTTTTTTTTTGGGTAAACGAAGACAACTCGTAAAAAGACAACTCGTAAAAAACACGTTGTGTGAATACGTTACTGACTAGAACACATAGATTTGAACCCGTGTCGAGTGGGATAGCAATCGTGTGCCCAACCACTCGACCATATCGTCTCCCCCAAACTGGCCACCAGTGGTAATAGTTACCTCCTGTAAGTTTAAAGTCGGTTAAAACTAAATTATCTGCCCCTAAGCCTCTCGCGACGTGGGATCGTTCGCTTCACTGCGCGCGGCAAGAGAGAGGCTAGCTACGCGTCGCTGGGTTTTTTTCTAATGGCTCGCAGAGGAGAATTATATATATAGATTATATAGCGGTCTAAAATGCTCAATAAAATGTTTCCATTGATCAATTTAGTAATAATAACAATTGAATATTCTATGGTCATCCAAAAGAAAGCTTCCCTGAAAATTTCAGCGCGCTAGCTAACTGGGAAGTGCCAGAAATTTCGATCGCAAGATTTGATTGGAAAAACAAACAAACAGAGACGAAAGCAAGTTAAAGAAAACGTGGGAAAAATAAAGAATGTTAATATTTATAGTGTGTGATGTGACAAGTAGTTGAAAAAAAAATACACTTCAAGATGATGGGGGAATAAGCCACACCCTGAAAGAGGCCCCTAAACAGCAGCAGACTTTCTCTTCCTTGGAATCCTTAAAAATAAAGATATCTCTATTAACACTAAAATAAACAAAGTTTCGCCAACCCGGCAAGACATAAGGGAATCCAAACATCAGCTAAAATATAAAAAGCACAACAATTAGGCTAATCTTTTACTTGTCAATATTCAATGTATCCTCCCTTCATATAAATTTTATGTAAATATTTAGCACCTAAAACTAAACTAGGATCAAGTTCTAAAATGTAGTGTTAAGTCCAGTTCAGAGTTATATCTTAACTCTAAAAATTAGTTTATAACGTGGCTGCTAGAGATGATATTCAATTGTAATCTGGACACAACAATTGAAAGCTATGGATCTACAGAAGTAGATCTTAGAATCTAGGCCGACCCTCAAAAGGTGATTAACAGGGTCCAAACAATTGGAAGTAACATTTAACATATGCATTTTAAAATCAAAACTCAGCTGTTTGGTTGCAATCTCACCACATGTTTATTTTACCAAAAAAATGAGGATGCCACCCAACAAGTCAGAAGAGGTGAAATGGTATGAAACCTAACTTGAAACTTTCAGTATGTTGCATTACAACTAGAATTACTAGTCCCTAGATCAAGAGTATTCTAGCTAGAGAGATCTAGATAGATCTATCTAGATTAGAAGATAATCTTAGTCATTCTTAGTGTTAGAGTTAGACATTCTTAGAAATCTTAGTCTAGTCTGCTCTAAGACTCCACACTCCACAACCGTGCAGTTTATTAGTAGATTTCTAGACATAGAAAATTAGAATCTCTATCTAGAATCTCAAATAGATCTAGTAGTAAGTAGTTAGTTTAGTAGGCTAATTTATTGGTGACGGTTTGTGTGTTATACCAGTCTCAAGAGATTAGAACGTCGCTACTACTTTATAGTCAATTTTTTTATATTTTTATTAATATTTATTTAAGATGAAAAGAACCGTCGGTCAGCCATTTTTTTTTTTTTTTTTGGTAGAGGCTGGTCTAGTCTAGTCTTGAATTCTAGTTTCGTCGTTACCTCGCCATGAAAGATGTGAAATAATTTAGGAATTATGGAGCTTCCATAGTCTCGATACTCCCTCATGCTTGTAGATCTGTATTGAATTTAGAAATTTAAAAAGCAACAGAAGTTTTCACAATCTTGTCCTCCAAGAAACGTTGTAAAATTATTTTATTTAGGAAGTAATTCAGAAAACTGGATTTCCTAAATACCGAAATCGGTATATTCTAGATCTATCTCGGATTGCAAAAAAAAAAAAAAAAAGTTTAATTAATCTTCGAAGACCTTAATATAATATGTTATGAATCATGATGACTCAAAAAATCTATTTTTATTTTATGTCCAAAATAGAAATTCGTAGGTAAAGGATAGAAGAAACACATAAGCTGACACAAACAGTTTATCTGACGCCAATGATGCAAAGACGAATACGTGTGTAGCGTCATAAGACTTTGATAATTACTTTTAATTACTACATATTTGACAGTTTCACGTTCATAATTTCTAAATGGCGAGGTTGTTTTTTTTTCTTTACAAATAGTTGGAGCTTGTATTACAGGTTTAGTCGGAATAGGGTGCCACTGTCCTGAAAATTTTCTCAGAAGGGAGCGCTCCAGCTGCCTATGCCCCTGAGACTGAGAGGGACACAGCTGGACTGAAGAAACAGTGAGTTACTTTTGAACACGCTGTAGCTCACTTTAAAAAAAAACAGTGACCCACTCTAAACAGTAAAAATTCACTCTATATGCAGCAGCAAGAAAGAAAAAACCACTGTGAAACCTTCAATGGTGGGTTTAGCGTTTACATCAGAAAGTTATATTTATTAATCTATATAGACCAAATCGAATGCTCCCTAATTGCTCAAATCATGTCTTTGGATCATAAAGATCTAACCCTAAATCTAAACCTGTTAATAGATTTTCTTTCATCCATCTCTTCGAGGGAAGGGGGGCAGCCCCGAAGCGATCCCAATCCTTCCCCAAGCAGTGTTTCTTCCAGACTTTTTTCTCCGGGGGGAGGGGTACTTGAAATTTTCGGGGGGGGGGCGGACACTGTTAAAAGTTATATATTTTCTATATAAATTCCATTTCGTTCGGAAAGGGGGGGTAGAAGAAACTCTGCCCCCCAAGAAAAAGAATTTATAAAGAGAAAAATGTGAAAAATGTCCAAAAGAATCCTTGGGTATTACCATGCAGCCTAACAGTCCACACCTAGGTCTAGAAAAAGTTTATTGTTGCACTGCTAATAAAAATACTCCCATGTTTTGTGTATGATGGCCAAAAGAAACATAAGTTACATTTTACAGATCTAGATCTAGAAATCTAGACCTAGTCTAGAATCTACGTATAAATAGATAACACAACACTAAATGTTGGACGACCTGTAAACCAATAGAAAGCGGCGTACGTGATAAATATTTTATCGCATGATTGTGGCCTTCGGCGTTTAGACGCTTGAGTCGCTTTACCATAGTGTCTGTACTCCCAGTCTGTAGTGAGTGCAACGAAGTTTTAGAATGGGAGAATCTAAAAGCGATTTACTGGTAAGCAATTTTGATTGTTGTTTTTTTTTTTTCGCTAGATTTAAATCTGCAATTATTTAAGTCGGGTAACTAGTTTTTTTTTTTAAGAAAACCTTTTTTCTTAGGTTCTAGCTAGATTCTAGACTTAAATCTAGACAGATCGCCGATCGGTATTCGCCGACAGAACGACTCTCACTCATTCATTCATCATTTTCGAGGTTGATATTTTGAATAGACCCTTTCGCCCTTTGTTTTTGTATCCCTAGCTGCTAGGGGATGAAGGATAAAAAATAAAAAAAATTGCTAGGGCCTAGCATCATAGACATAGATCTAGGTCATAGTAATATAAATATAAATCTAGGGTAAAATCTTAGTTTAGCGTCGTAAATTCCAACGTAGCTAGATCTAGTAATGTGCGATGAAGGTAACTAGTGAATATTTCTTTCATTTGGCCATATTTATGTCATATTTTACACAATATAACAGATAATTGAATAACAAATCACAATCCAAGACCAAACCAGTCATAAATAATTAAATATCCTGGAATAAACTTTAAACTACCCCATTCGAGACAACAATGAGTAAATACAAGCAGCGGCCATGTTTTAAAAACAATAAATTGTCTATTCGCATGTCTTTTGTGTTGATTTTGTGGTTTAATATGATTGTTTTGTATTGTTTTAATATATGCCGGGGGGGGGGGTCGTCCATAAATGACGTCACACTCGTAGGGGGAGGGGGGTCCGTAATTTTGTGACGTTGTGTGATGAGGGGGAGGGGTTCAGATGGTGCGACGTCACACTTTTGCATTTTAAAAAAGCAATGTTACAAAACGAATTATAGACGTTATTTTGCGTTTTAAAAAACTTTTAATACATTGTGATAACAATTGATTAAAATACTCTATTTTGACAGAGTTCAGACAAGATTTTGGAAAAATAAAGCTGTTTAAAAACAATTCAACTGCAATTTTGAGGGGGGTTGTAGGCTGAGGTGTGACGTCATTTTAGGGGAGGGGGTCTGGCTTTTTGTGACGGATGGGAGGGGGGGGGGAGGTAAAAATCGTCATAAAAAGCGTGACGTCATTTATGGATGACCCCCTGTATAGTAATTTTTCTTTTTTTTTAATATAGTTGACATGAATTACTAATAGACCTTATCAGACTTAATTGTTGGGAGGTCGAACTTTTGAACACTTTATTTGCAGTAAGCAAATCAATATTAGATCGCTCATAAATGACGTCGCTCTTAAGATAGTAATGACAGCGTGCATTATTACAGAGCAAACATATGAACATATTGTTTCAGATAGAAATTGTGATTTGTGGTGGGGAGAGGTTGAGTAGAACTCAGCGATGTGATTTTGGAGACGGGTCAGGTTTTTTTTTTCGTGAAAACGGGATGGTTGTGGGAGAAAGACCAGCTGTAGAAGTATGACGCGTCATTCATTGGTGATCCATTTTCTCAGTGGGGACGAAAGAACTATTAAGAAGGGTCAAGAAATGTAAAAAGCTTGCCGAGTCGAATTTCTTGAACCCCACCTTTTTCATTCCCCCACTTAGCAGATCGTCACCGAGTTAACGCTCGCACGTGACGTCATGTAGCGGTACTGCCGACCGTTAGGCTAATTTTATAGAAAAAAAACAACAAGCACTGCCTTTTTGACGCTTTTGCGACGTTTAATATGATTACATAAGTTGGTGTTCATTAAACAGCCCCTAACACATCTATCACTCGTCCATTTAAACGTACGTAGTTATTTCTGCAAGCTTGCTGTCTTGAGTCTTTCGGCCCTTTAAAAATGTATTAAGCTCACACCGTATAGAATTAGACTACCCATATTAAGCTCCAAAAGAAGGTGAAAACAGGATGGCCGCCCGATTTTGTAGCTGCTCTGCGCTTTATAAAAACCACAATAAACGATAAGATGACACTTATATTAAAGTAAATTATAGTTCTGAATCTTGATACATTAAAAGTGATATTCGGAAATTAAGAGCCAGACAGTCAACATGATATTTCAATTTAAGTGCAAGAAAATAAATGTCCTCAAACAATGGAACATTACTAAATTTTCGCGCAGTTTAGCGAAATTGAATTTAAGTATTTACGTCATCTTACAAAGCGCGATAGCCTACTGGTGCTCTAACACGGCCCATGCTAATGGCCGTATTCCTAACGCCCCGCATTAGACGCGGCTTATTCGTCGGCAGGCATTTGGTGGCAAGCCTTTTTGACGGGGATAATGTGTTGCGGCCGTTTTGCCGAATGTCTTAAACTAGCAGGCTTGCAACATTTGTGGTAATTCGTTTTAAGCAAGGTATACGTATACTAATGCTTATTTATCGTTATTTTGATTGAACAAAGCATTCTAGAGGTTCTCCATCAACCACCTAGGTATTTTTCCCCGTTCACCTACTTTCATGAGACTGACACATCATAAATTGCAAAGCCGCCTGAGTTGACGTCACAAATCTTCACTCACTCCCGTAGCAAATCATATGTGACATCATTTATGGACAACCCCATATCACTCACTTGTGTACTTGATTTTGACAATTTGACAACAAAGGATAACCAACATGTGTCTGGCAGGTGGAGACTTGCGATCGACCATAATGACAACACGCACTTAAGGGGTGGACTGGCTCATTGTTTTAGATGATGTTTTACGAGGGAAGCTGGTGGATAATACATTTTGTCTCTCTGTATATATAAATGATGACAAACATTTAATGTTGTCAAAATTATGGTTAGAGATCTTAGATAAGGCAGAGTGAAGCGTAATTTTTTACATTATGACTTGTGACATTGACAACAAAAATATGACGGAGTTTGGGGTTTAATTAAGGTAAAGTGAAGCAAAAAATGTCATAAGTTACGATAGAATTACTAATTGATGAAAAGAAAAACCTGAAATGAAAATAGTGAACATTCAAACAATAAGAAAAAACTCAAACTATATAGTAATAGTAAGATCAAATTAACATTAGTAAAAAAAAAACGTGATTTAATAAATGAATACAAGTTGCATCTCACAATGCTTCTAGAATTAATAAAGTTGTTTGTTAGAAAATTAAGTTTTTAAAGAGCAGACTTAAAAAAAAAATGCTTTGTAATACGGACTATACAACAAGACAATCATATTTAAATACATTTTCATACGAATAGAAATAAAAGGGGAGCTACTCTAAATAACAATTTCTTAAGATGGCTGCTGTTTTTAATAGCAAATTTACTATCTCGAACAGGGTTGATAAAAATTAATTTCAGGATATTTAAATTGATTTAACCATAAATGGTGATCTATTATTCAATTATTTATAATATTTTATCAAAATATACGAAAATATACTCATATTTAATGACATATTCATTAATTCACTCTCTCCTACATTACTAGTTTTGGCCGAATTTACGACGCTAAACTAAGATTTTACCAAATCTAGTATGATAGTACTACAGTAGCATTAGCAGCCCTAGAAGAACAAGCCCCCAAAGGCGTAGCGACCCTTCCCGGTGCCCCCATCGGGAGCAAATTTTCAATTTGCACCCCCCCTCAACTTTTTTATTTGCACCCCCCTCAAACTGCAAAAATGCAGCCAAAAAGACATTTGAATTTGTTTTTAAAACTCATTTTGTCGCCCCCTAAGGTCGGCGCCTGGGGACATGCTCCCCCCCCCTCCTGCTACGCCTCTGCAAGCCCCCAGCCTGGCCTCAACCAACTGGCAGGCTTGTTGCATTGAGTTAAATATAAACTTAAAACAATAATATAAAAAGCACAAAGGCTGGGTGGTAAGATGAGAAGAGCCAGCTGTTGGCCATGTAACAGACCCCTCTCTTCACACTGCTGATGGACCCAAGGGACAGGATGTTACTTGTACAGCTTGTAATCAGCAGTGCAGAAGGGAATCCATAGTTGAATATAGATATACTTGAGTATACACTGTAAATTGACAATAATATTAATTACAGTAATAAATCATAATTTATTAGTAATAATAATGAGAATCATTCTAATTAAGAGTGTAGAAAACATAGTTTTCCCCCCAAAATAACTCATTCTATTCTTAGTGGTCTGCCATAAATGTTTTTTTTTTCACACTCATTCTTCACATGCCATGAAATGACTCTCACCTGTCCCCCAAAAATAAAATTTCCAAAGGATGTCACACTTTAGCTTCCTTTCTTTACACCCCCCCCCCCCCCCCCATGCAGTTTTTCTTTGTTTTATTGAGACAGCAGTTGTTTTTTTTTTACAGAGCTGAGTAAATTTTTTTATTACAGTTCGTATAAAATAAATATTTAAAAAACTGGATTCATGCAAAAGTTCATTTTTAAAATGCAAACGTGACACCGCTCTGTGTTAACACCTCATCTGTATGTTAACACCTCAGCCGTTTTAGCATACATCGTTGCTAAAAATCAAACACTCCAGATTGTTGATTAAGGGTGTACAGTCACTTGTACTAAATTTATAATGAATGAATCTTCAGTCAGGTTTTTCACCATATCAATTACAACAATTGGTATTCAAAGCTAATAGCAATGCATAAGACAAACTTTTTAAGCATGACTCTTTCTGTGTTTTGATATCTAAAGATAATGTTACAAAGTTCTGTGTGTCGTCTCCCTGCCTCCCACTTGATAAATAATATTTAATAAACCTAACATGTTTTTGATAAAAATAAAGTGTGTACTACTTCAAATGTCCTCAACCCCTTCCATATGTGCATAAAACCAAAGTCATAACCTGTATCAGAGTATATGTGAGCATCAACTATATCCTTTTATGTATGAGGAATCATTTATACCCTTTGTACATCATTAATACCTTGATTAAGTATATGTGAGATATCGTTTATACCCTGTGTGAGAATTCATTTATGTCCTATGTAAGTATGTGTGAGACATCATTTATACTCTATGTGAGTATGTGATAAAGCTGTGTTCTTGATTTTCACATAATGTAGCAAAAAGTCAGGCACCCATCCTCCTTAAATACCACAAATCACCATACACCCCCCCCCCTCCTTTCCCTGAAGTTGTAATTATATGTTTTTTAAACAGTAATTTTTTAACTAAAATATTAACTGAGCTTGGTGAACATTGAATACTCAGTACACGGATCAGTAGGGTCACTAGGTCGGATGGCACAGGGTGGCGTCCCCTTCTGCTGGTGATATCTAATAGATATAGGATCTACTGAAGAAATTATAGGCAGTTAACATTTGGTGTCATCCCAGCCCACAAAGATATCAACAGTATCATCCTGTCCCTAATACTGGGTTTCTCATTCAAATTAACTTTATTTTAAATTTTGGTGTGTCGCCTGCCGCGCAAACCCCCTCCCCCCACATTGTGACGGACGGTTGTGGAAGGGACACTTAACATGACGTCACAATGCTATTCACACTACCCCCCATCCGCATTTATTTCATGAATCCGGCCCACCACCCACCATATAAGCGTGTCGTCATTTATGAACGATCAGTTTAGGGGTCAAATGACGTCACGCTTTTTTTTTTACGATTTTTACCTCCCCCTCTTTTCCATCACTCATCGTAACAAAAAGCCAGACCCCCTCCCCCTAAAATGACGTAACACCTCAGCCTACACCCCCCCCCCCCCCCCTCAAAAATTGCAGTTGAATTTTTCTTAAAACATCGATATTTTTCCAAAAACTCTTTCAACATAGAGTATTTTAATAAATTCCTATTACAATTTATTAAAACCGTTTTCTATAACGCGAAACAATTGCTAAATCTCGTTTTCTAACATTGATTTTTTATAACTCAAAAGTGTGACGTCAACCATCGGAACCACTCCCTCACATCACACACCGTCACAAAATTACGGACCCCCACCTACGAATGTGATGTCATTTATGAACGACCCCCTTATGCTTAATTCTACATCCAGTGTTTCTTCCAGACTTTTTTCTCCGGGGGGGGGAGCACTAGTAAAAGTGTATGTTTACTATATAAAATCCATCTCGTTCAGGGGGGGGGGCGGTAGACCCGAAGAGATGTCTGGAAGAAACTGTCTACATTTTAGATTTTATGAAATAAATAAAAATATCACGGGCAGAGTTTCATCCAGGCATCTCGGGAGGGGGGGGAGGGGGGGGGGGGAAGGGCACCCCCCGAAGAAAGTCTACCCCCCCCCCCCCCCCCGATCACGGGTAAACACATCACGGTCGTATCGAGTACTTTTCTCTCTATCGGTATGGCTGTTTTTGTAGACTGGGTGGTCAAGTATATAGTAGATTATCTACTTAGGTTTGACGAGGCGATACTTTTGTAAACATCAAAGCGCTAATCAAAATAACTGGCCGGCATTTTTGGTGGCTGCAGATATTTTATAGAAATGTAGGCTCGTAATAACAGTAATAATGGATCCAGCAATGCATGTTGAAATAAATTTTTTTTTCAAACCAGTACATTACATTTTGACATCCAATCCAACTTTACAGTACGTTCCCTCGACTGTGTTCAACACACTTCGCCTGCACTACACACTCGGTCTCGCGTTGGAAATATTTCTCTCGCCAGCAGCCGGCTGCTGTTTTTCACCTGGTCTAGTCAAGGACGTTGCTTATAATTTTATAAACATGCTTTCCGGCTATAGCACAGTAGTAAGAGTAGTACGGCAATTTTAATATTTTTTTGCTAAATCTTTTCAGAACATTGTGAATTGTGTTGTATGTTGAATGTTGAGCTTTGTTTTGATTGCGATGTGGTAGATAGATCTAGTGATACTCAGGTGTTGACTGGCTCGTTCGCAACTCGTCTTTTACTGGGTGTGTCATAAACATGCATTTCTACTTGGAAGATTCGTAGTTGTAATCACAACAAAGACGCTAGACTTAACACTAACGTAAATCAATTGTGCCGCTTTATAAGTTTATAACAACAGAAATTGCAATAGGTTTAGTTAGTAGGTCTACTAGACTAGTATCATGTGAATTCACACTAAAACTAAACTAGATCTAGTCAAAATTTAAGTATTACTGTAATAGTAATAGTAATACTAATACTGCTTCAGTGCTTATAGATTCTACCTATTCCTTTGTAAACTTAGGTCTAGTTCTAGTAGATAAGTGACACTAATATTAATAGTATTCATGTGAATAATTGAATAGAATGAACATAGATCGAGAGAATGATAATGGAATCTTCTTTAAAAAAGGGGTGTTAGGTTACTGGTAGTTAACTAAATGCACACATGGCTGGCTAATGTCAATGCTAACCCTGTCCCTAACCCCAACCCTAGTCCTACCATCAGTGGCGTAGCCAGGATCGTCTCAAGGGGGGTTCCAATTTTTACCCGGGGACAAACTTTCGATTTGCACCCCCCTCATACTTTTTATATATATACCGAGGGGTCTATGGGGGGGGTAGGGGGGTCATAACCCCCCCTGCCTACGTCACTGCCTACCCATACGCCTAACCCTAATTTCTAACCATAAAATTAGTCGAGATTAGAATACTACTAACAACCCAACACCCCTTTTTAAAGAAGATTCCATCATCGGACACTAGTATCTATAATCATCCATAGATCTATATAATTAGCCTATATATTTCCACTCACCCTACAAATCCCTTATTTTTATTACATACATGTTAAGGAAAAACCACCTTATCACACACCCCATTCTCCCTTTCCTCACACACACACACCCCCACAAGTTCAAAATTTCTATTTGCATCTTGATTTGTAAAGGAGTATGTTGTATTAAAAGAAATGTGTATTGTGATTAATAAATAATAGGTTAGCCATTTGCTAGCGACGTAATCACCCCTCATCCCATTTTTCTCTAAGTCCATTATAAAAGTTTAATTAAG
Organism: Physella acuta; assembly: GCF_028476545.2. NCBI lineage: Eukaryota > Metazoa > Mollusca > Gastropoda > Physidae > Physella > Physella acuta. The sequence continues at coordinate 70,091 of NW_026732195.1, read as the reverse complement.
ACTGCCTTTTGGAACCCATAATAAGAAATGTCCCATTATACTGTTTTTTTTTTCAATTATCCACTAAAAAAGTGAAATAGGAATAGTTCAGTTGACACTTGTTTCTGTATTAGTTTTAACCATTTTAATGTGCATTGTAGTATTTGAGCTGTTTATAGCTTTTTCTCTCCAGTCTACACATTTTACCACCCTAAAAGATTTAGGCTTATGTATATAATGTAATGTTAAACTACTTATGTGCATGGAAACTCATGTTTGCCTACACATTTTACCAACCTAGGAGATTTTGGTTAATTTAATCTAAAACAGCTTGCATGTGTGCAATAGCTGTAACACATATTTCCCTAAAAATGCGAACACATTTACCAACCTAGAAGATTTAGGTTAATTTAATCTAAAACAGCTTGCATGTGTGCAGTAGTTGCAACTCATGACATGCCCCTAAACAGAATTGATGAATGAACATGCCAGCTGCCTCAAGTACAAAATACTTGTTGCATGAGTCATTGGCTATCAGCTGGGCTCAGTTTACTTGCATGATTTGTTTGATTGTGTTGTAGAAGTAAATAAAGGATAAAAGTTGTTGACACAGCATGGGCTATATTACAGCTGCTTACACATACTTTAAAAACTGATTTTTTTTATTTCACCATTGTGAAGAAAATATAATTTAATAATCATAAAAAATAATTTTAAAAAATGATGTCTTGTAGTTAAGTACTTAACAAAACAAGTACACAAATTTAGTAAGTTAATTAATAGGTCCATACCATATTGGACTTCTTTCTCTTATCTCATTTATGTGTTTGCTATAAATTAAATCTAAAATGTTTAAGAGCACCACAGAGTTGGTTTTATATCGCTGATTAAACTAACAATACTTACTCAACTGTACCTTACATCATCCTTTTGTTTTAGGTTGTTTTTTAGCAGTGTCCTCTAATGCTAGACTACTAGTTGCCAACCTTTTTGTCCCTTTATTACATATAACAAATCCACTTAAAAATTTCCTTTTTTTTCTTATGCTTATGTAAATGACAACTGATTTCTTCTTAGGCTTAAGTTTAGGACTTAGTTAAGTTTTATTTGGTATGGGTATTGCCAATATTAAGTCTAGTGTGGTATTTGTCATATCTCATAAGCTATGCCATACCATACCACCTTCTATCTGTGTATGATATTTTGGAGTTGTTTAGCAAGATCTATATTTTTGCTTAATATTCAATTTATAGACACCTGAATTACCATAACATCTGTTGTTCTCACTGTGTTTCAGACTGTTCCAGTTTTGGTTGGAGTTGGTGTTGTAGCTGTGACAGCAATATTAGCCAAAATATTTTTACCTGGACTTTTTGGTTCCAAAAAAAAGGGCCCACCTATTACTTTAAAGGATCCCACACTAAAATATCCTTTGAAATTAGTTGACAAAGAGGTAAGTAAACCTGATCTGAAAAATAAATCAGGCTAATACACAATAGTAAGTGTTAAAATTAAAAATTGTCTAGAAAAAATGAATTATTTAAAACATTAAATATTTTAAAAATATTTTCTGTCTGATAATTGTTGTATTGTAATTAAGAAATCCCTTTTCCCAACAGAACATTAGCCATGACACACGTAAATTCAGATTTGCTCTTCCTACACCAGACCACATACTTGGTCTCCCAGTTGGTAAGATTTATTTTAATTAATTAATGAAAAGTTAATTTGGCCTATACTTTATTTAATGTATGATATATTTAGTATATGATATGCTTAGCATATCGTTTATTCAATGTTATAATAGTTTGTGTATAATTAATTAAGCATGAATTTTCTAAAATATATTTTTCTGTACCAGGCCAACACATTTACCTGACTGCTCGTATTGATGGGCAGCTTGTTATCCGTCCTTACACACCTGTATCCAGTGATGATGATAAAGGGTTCATGGATCTTGTTGTAAAGGTGATCACTCGTCTTTTTTTTTAGTTGCTGTCTTTACAAAAATATTGCATGGAAATTATTCTTTTTAATTAAAATCAAACAAAAAGGTAAAGTACTTTCAGACTGAATATCCTTGGGGCAGATGAATTAGATTTCAACTGTTTCTCTGACCGTTGCCTTTGAGGGGATAGTGTGGTCAGCTTCGTGCCCAGCTGATTTTACTTTCTTCGACTCGCATTAAGTACCCATGTGAACTGAAGTATGTAAATCCAAATTGAAACTGAACCAAACTCCAAAATTTCAGTTGCTTTGTGTTGACCACTCCTTCCCACTAAGACAAACATTTAGGATGCAAGTCAGATTGATTTTATCACTCCGAACATCAATCTGCACTTTCAATTATTTACTGGCAAATAAAATTAAAGCAAAATCATTTTGTCGAGTCTTAGGGGTTTAAAAAAAAGTGCTGATCACATGTATATTTATTTTGAATAGTTCCTGCAATTATTATTTTTCTACAGGTGTACTTCAAGAATGTACATCCTAAATTCCCAGAAGGTGGGAAAATGTCTCAGTATCTTGAGAACATGGACATTGGTGACTACATAGATGTTAGGGGACCCAATGGTCTCCTGCAGTATGTAGGTAGAGGTGAGGTACTAGTTTACACATAACCAGTACATTACATTTTACAGAATCATTTTTTTATGCTCAACTACCACATATAAATTTGCTAGGATGTCATAATTCTGATTGTGACAATTATATAAAATAAACCAATTGTTTGTAAACAGAAGTTAAAATAGGTAGCGGTGAGATACTAGTTTACACATAACCAGTACATAATGTTTTACATAATCATTTTTTTTAAAGATATAGCCTACATATTTTTTTATGTTCTACTACCTCATAGGATGTCATGAATCTTATTGTGACAGTTATGGTTAACAGTATCTGTAAATTATTTGTAAACAGAAGTAAAATAGTTACCCTTGGTCTAAGTTAATGTATTAGCTAGCTGTCAGATTATACCTTGTTTCTGTATTTGGGTATGTTAGGCTTTGTAAACTAATAGTTCACAAAATTTCACCAGCATAAGGGGAATGAGTAATAATTTTGTAGGATATAAATAAGATAGGGTAAATAACTTGCTATTTTTAGACTGATTTTTTATACATATGTCTTGCCAATGTTAGGAAAGGGAACCAGTGATTAAAAAAATATGAACTACTGGCCTTATCTTCATCGTTTACTATTTCATTGTTAGACAATCCCCACCTTACCCACTGGCTCGCAGCTAACTTCATAGGAAACTATCATTAAGCAATGTATTATATTTACCTCATATGTAGTTACTCTATTTATTAACACTAGGATTCAGAAAATCAATACACAATCTAGTATATAACCTTGTTCAGTAGCTCTTTAGCAGTGGAAGTTAAAAATGAAATATTATGTTGTGAACATGTTAACAGTTTGTTATGAATTGTCAACAGGTAACTTCAAGATTAGACCAGACAAGAAAGCTGAACCACAAACAAAAACAGCCAAGAAAGTTGGAATGATTGCTGGAGGAACTGGTAATTTTATTCTGCCTTTATTCTGCATTATTTGATTTAATTTTGTTAATACTCATGTTGGCTTCAATTTTTTTAGCAAGCCCACTTCCATTATAGGGCCTACTCCTGTAAGCTTTGATTGATAAGTGAAGTTTAAATTGTTACTTTATGTTTATTTAGATGTTGGCATTTGTTATTTTTTAGCATGCCCACTTCCATTATAGGGCCTACTCCCCTACTCCAGTAAGCTTTGATTGAAATGTGAGATTTAAATTTTGTTCAGGTATCACTCCAATGCTGCAGCTTGTTAGACAGGTGTTTAAGGATCCTGAAGACAAAACTGACCTGTGGCTCATCTTTGCTAATCAGGTAAGTCTCATCATTCAAAGATGTTGAACTGAATGCTAAATAGCCTACATATAATTAATATAATTTTTTGTTTAATCATTAAATGAAACCTTGCAAAATGGTAATGCAATGAAATCCACTTTATAAAATGTATGGTTATTTGAGGGGGGAAAACTTAAAAAGATTTGTTTCTAAAAATGTTAATGTTGTGCAAAATATAATTCCTAATTAGGAAAGAAAATGAAATAGTAAATAGGTTTAATTTTTAAAAATAACATTTTGTGTTTTAGCTCATTATTGTGGTAGAATAGTTTATTTACAGTTTATTGCGGATTATTGTAGTACCATTTTTTATTTACAGTTTTAGCTCATTATTGTCTTACAATTGTTTATTTGCAGTTTTAGCTTATTATTGTAGTACAATTGTTTGTTTACAGACAGAGAAAGATATTTTGTTACGTCCTGAGCTGGATGAGATCCAAAACGAGCATCCCAATCGTTTCCACCTGTGGTATACCTTGGACAGACCTGAAGCAGGTACTTGACATTTAATGTTTACTGATGTGTTCAGTCAGACACATGCTCTGGACAGTTTAGAAATGTGTGAATTCAAGCAGTGGTGTAGGCAGGGGGGTCATACACCCCCCCCCCCCCATAGACCCCTCGATATATATAAAATATGAGGGGGATGTAAATCAAAAGTCTGGGGGGGGGGTGCAAATTGAAAGTTTGTCCCCGGGTAAAAATTGGAACAACACCCCCCCCCCCCCCACACACACACACACACACACACACACACACACACCCCCACCCCCCCCCCCCCCCTTGAGACGACCCTGGCTTCGCCACTGAATTCAAGTTACCTTTGGGGATTTATAAAAATAGCTTTTGTTTATTATTATGGAAGTAGATAATGTGAAAGTGGAATTCTTTACAACTACAAAGAATTGGCAATATGTGTGTGAAATAATGTGTCATTTACTTTTAAAGCTAATGTATTAAACTTTTTGTATTTTTATAATTTGAAATGTTGACATATTTTTGCACTAAAAAAATGAATTACACTTTAGTTTTGTTTTATAATTGTCAATGGTCACATACTATTTTTGCAAAATAAAAAATGTGCATGGTCAAATTTATTAGTTACTTTGAATCCTGTATGCCAATAATTGCTTGAATAATAATTAGAATTTTATTAAAAAGTAAAAGGTGAATCTTCCTATCCATCCATACAGGCTGGAAGTACAGCTCTGGCTTTGTGAATGATGAGATGATCAGCCAACACCTGCCTCCCCCCGGACCAGACACTGTGGTCCTAATGTGTGGACCTCCCCCAATGATTAACTTTGCTTGCATTCCAAGCCTGGACAAGTTAGGATACAACCCAGAGTCCAGATTTAGCTACTAAATTATTCAAACCAACCATTTGGGGCCCTAGTCTGCTGAAAGTTGCACGTTATTGCTCTGTTTTAATTCAGAATTTTTGTTTTGTTTCTTGTGGAAACTACGTCTAATGATAAAGAAAAAAAATTCTGTGTAAAAAAACTATTTTAAAAATTTGTCTATGCATAATTAAGACAATACTCTTGATTGCAAAGAGGAGACGTGTCTTGTTGCAGTTGTAGTATTCAACATAATGCTTCCTTACCAGTAAAATGTTTGTCAAAGGATATCTTTCTATTTTATTTTAGCTTTAAATTAATGGAATATTATTTAAATTTTGCATGTTGTGCTGTATGTATAAAAAATTGTTTTTGTATCCATTGCAAATGGCAGTGTATTACCAGTAGGATTATTATTAATGTTGTATCAGTTTTAGGTTAAGAACTATCAAACATTTCAATGGATTAGGTTTTATGTTTATAAATGAAACTGGATTCAGCTCAGGTTTGATTTGTTTTGTTTTTTTTCTGATGTTTTTGTCTTTGTATAAATCATTATTGATTTATATATTATAAAAAAATAGTTATTAAATTCTTATGTTTTTATATTTTTGTATTGACATTATTTTAACATAAAAAACTAAACAATTCAGTTTTTTATGTGTTAGGAACTGGTTGTGGTTAAATAAAACTTGTCTTTTCTAAAAACATAACTTTTAATTACTCTTTCTTACAGATTTTAATGGTTTTCTGTTTAAATAATTATTAACTTATAACTTGCTTAGATTTCTCAAGATTTTTAAAAGTGAATTGTCATCTAAAAGCTTTTACTTATCACATTAAGTATAAAAAGTTTGCAAAGAGCTTATATTGGTGAAAGTGTATAGACAGTTTTTCTTAAGGCCACATGTAAAACAAAATGCTTCAAAATAAACAAAAATCCACTTGATTGCCTTTTGTTCTTTGACTCTATCAAGTAGGAGGACTTGCCTGATTGGATACAAGCATTTAAATTTGTCATTTGTATACATTTTTACTTTTGCCCTACTTAAACTAGTTTATAAAATTATATATTTTCTAATTGAAATTATTTTATTTGAGTAAAGAAATCCTGTGGAACACAATGGATAAGAGATCCATAAATGACATCACTTTAAATTTTCTATACTGAATTTTAATTTGTATTATGCATTTTTAAAAAACACATTTTAAAATTTTTTATTATCTACATTTCTACTACATTCTATAAGACAGATAAAGTGATACCTGGTCTTGAACAACCCACTTTAAGTCATTATGTACCTTTGAGCCATATGAAATCAACTCTCAATCTCATTGTCTTATCACCATCTGTTCCATTATGTTGGCAACAATAGTATCAGAAAAATTTCACTTTCTATCATAGGTCCAGTATTTGTGAAATATTGGTCTTATATAAGTAGGGGTTGAACCTTATTCGACAAATTTTCAAATACCTATATATATATATATATATATATATATATACATATATATATATCATAGGCATATAATGCAGACCCCATATATATGGCCCATTATATCTCGTGAGACAAATGATACACGCCCAGAATATGCCAGAGATTCCTCTTTGAGGCACGTACCTATGCTTGCAATGAAGAGATAGTGGGTTGCCCACACTTCATGATCCTTTTCTCGACCTACCTTGCCGCCGGCACAGTTTCTCACGGGCCTCTCTTTGTGGGGGGGGGGGGGGGTTATATAGAAAATATATACTTTTACCTGTGTCCGCCCAAACCTCGGAATTCTCCCACCCCCCCCCCCCCCCCCCCCCAATGGAGGAAAATTCGGAAAGAAACATTGCTTGCCGGTATAGTATTATGGAGGAGTGCTAGCAATATATTAGGCCTACAAAAATGATTTCTTATAAAACAGGTAGCCTATGGTAATGTCACCCGGTGTGGTACTACCCCTGCTCGGGCCTTGTGACGCTACTGGGGGAGATTACTTATTTCTATTAGGACAGGATTGGTTAACGCTTTATTTTTTTCAAATAACTGCGTGACAAGCTATTTTTAGTCATATGACCCATTTTTACCTGTGCGACAGTTGACGAGATTTCAAAAACCAAACGAGACTAGTCGATGGCACCTGGTTGTGTTCCGCTTACACACAACAGGGCACCCGGAAGACAACAAAAATACAGTTTATTTTCTTAAATTAATCATTTTATTGATTGCTTTATCAGATTTGATTAGCATTCCTTTAAATAAATAGTCGTAACGTTGTTAATGTGAGCATACAATTATGGGTACCCAAGTTACTTAAAGTGGAGCCATTTGTTTTTACTTGAAAACTTACCTTTGTGACAAGTTCCACACTCGTCACTGCCAAGATTAGAGGAGTTGCACTACCATTTCACTGTGTGCTCTGCCCATTGAGAAGTAACCTAACCTAGTATTTCTGTTTGACACTTCACTGTCGCCACTGTAAAATATGTGCACCTTCGTACAGGTATTTATATCACAGGTGAGGAAAAAAAAATTTTTAATTTCTGCAAGTCAGTTCTGAGTTCATTTTTATTTTGATTATTTTCTCAATACTCAATCAATACCCAGTTGAGTGAATTAGGGATCCTACACACACTACTAGTAACTAGCCTATAGTCAGATATTAGTTATTATTATAATAGCCTCAATATCAGTGTTTCTTCCAGAATTTTTTCCTCTTAGGGAGGGGGGGGGGGGACACAAAAAAAATAGTAGGCCTGTATTAAATATACTATTACTAGGGATTTTGGTAAAAAAACACTAATCATCATATAAAAATAAAAATTACATATTCTTGTAGAGCTCAACTATATGAAAACAAAACAAAAAAGATTTTCTGTCTAGCTCAAATAGTTTTTTTTAGCGAATTTTTTTGTGAGGGGTGGAATGCCCTTGCTTTTGCATTGGCCAATTGTGACAAGTCATGGTATACCTGAATAAATTGAGCATAGTTATTTTACTTGCAGTTGTATTTTGTTCATATTTGCAGAGTTGAGCTAGAATGATATATAGATCTTGTATATGCTGTAAAAATAAATAAAAATAATACAGAAGTATATTTTTGTGTTGGCTTCCTTCCATAACCCCAAAAAAACTGTGCTGCGCAAATATGAAAATGTTTCTAAAGCAATGTTTTACAGTGAATGAAAGAACTACAAAGTTAGCAATCTAAAGTAAATGACTTGAACACTGAAATGTGCATATAACTGCCCCATTATTTTGGGCAGGTGAAGTAGAGTCCATCTTTAAGACATTTTGTTATAAAACTGTGCTGCGCAAATATGAAAAAGTTTCTAAAGCAATGCTTTATATAAATACAGTGAATGAAAGAACTACATAGTTAGCAATCTAAAGTAAATGACTTGAACACTGTAATGTGCATATAATTGCCTTATTATTTTGGGCAGGTGAAGTAGAGTCTATCTTTAAGCCATTTTGTTAAAAGTGAACTGAAGTTATCTGATCAATGTTTTTATGTGTGTATTGTGTATGAATTCTGATTTTCAGCATATAAATATAACTAAGTAAGGGTAAGTAGAACTTGAATACTTAAAATTACAGTTAGCACATAGCTAGTGTAGTGTATTCTAGCAACAGACAGGTAACCTATGTCTGACTCAGCAAAATTTTACTTCAAGCAAAACTAGAACCAGAGTTGAAAAAATGAAAGACAGGTAGATCTATATTAAAATATGTTTAAAACAACAAGTAGGAGATTTGTTTGTACATTAAGAATACTGTTGTTAGTGTATCAAAACTAAAAGCCGGCAGATCGGGATGAAGAAATATAACATTGGAGTCAATGGGGGCAACGTGACCTACTTACTGTGACTACTTTCAAATGAGTATTTACTAATGTCAAAGTCAAAATATCCAAAAATAAATATCATTTCTATAAAAATGGGATGTATATGCTTTGGAAACTTTCATTATCTAAATGGAAACTTTTCAAAAATCGCGCTTTTAAAGCATTTGAAGTTAACCTTTATACCGCGGTAAGACCAAAGCAGAGACAGCATGCAATCAGATCGCTAAGCCATCAAAACAACTGGAAAACCATTCTACTTTTCATTTAACATTAGGAAATGACCTTTTAAACTTAATTAATTACCATAAATTAAAAACTTATTAGTATGCAAAACTAAATCTCGTGCGCCCGGTATCAGAAAGTAATGGGAGATTTCGGGTCATGTTTTTACCGCGATCTCGGCCAATACCGACAAGCCTACTATTACTATAGAGTATAGAGCAGTTTCATCCTGGCATCTCTTGGGGGGGGGTGCAGCATAAACTTTAGTCGTGTTGTGTCCCCCCCCCCCCCCCCAAGAGATGCCAGGAAGAAATTGCTCTATAGTAGGCCCTATAATTAGTATAGGCCTACTATTTTTTACTCTTATATTTATATAGCCTATAATAGTATAATGATACTGTTGTAGCCAAATATATTTTAATATAGATACAAATATTATTATACAGTAAAACAAAAAAAAAACTATGCACAGTGATGAAAGCTTACTTTAATTAATACTTGATACTTTAGCATATAAACAACAATTAACTATAACTTTATTTTTTTTTCAGAGTTGAAAGTCTTGAAAAATCAAGAAAAAAATGAAGATCTCCAAATTTAAACATTTTGAGTGCTTTCTTTTGCTTTTTATAACCTTGTGGATGCCTGTTATGGGTCAGATTACCCCACCTCCTCCAATTGGAGACAGGCCTGTAATATCCGATAACAGAATTTGGTACCTCAATCACATACCTAAACGGTGCCAACCACCCATCATCGACAGGTTTAATGGTGGGGGTGTTATAGTTGACAACAGGGCCCTCGTCAAGAAGGACAACCCACACATCATTAGAGGAAATATTGAGATAGCACCATCTGGTTGTCTGTACATCGAGCCAGGGTGTATTTTGAAGTTTGCTCCAGGCATGGGAATGATAGTCAATGGCACTCTGATTGCTAGGGTAGGTTTATGAAATGGAGGATATTTTTAAGCACAAATTAGTATTGAACTCATTTAATAAGTAGGGGTGTTGCAAGTCTAATTATGCCAGCATTATCACTTACCATGATATTTAATTTTACTGTGTTAAAGTCAACACAACCCCTATTTTCAGAAGAGTTCATTGCTGCATTGTGCTTTGAAAAAATTAACAGTAAATATTATAGGCTGCTATTTGTTAATGAAAAAGATTTATCTATGCAGTTTCGAATAGATTTAACTACTTATAGGCCTAAATCAAGTTGTTTGGTAAAATAAAATAAATAAAATCTTTGGTTTGCTATAATAGGGCAGCACAGATCCAGGTGGGCGAATTGTCATGACCAAGGCTGAAGGGCAGGATCTTGGACGCCCCAGTGGTAACTGGCAAGATGATGCTAGGTTAACTATGGGCAACACCACGAAAGATGGCCGCTTGGAATTAAAGTTTAAATACAAATGGAGGGCCATTTGCACTAATTATAACAAGTATGTATTTGTTACATTGATAATGTAACTTTAATAAAATGTAACTTAAATTATTCTACATATACTTCACTTGTGTATTGATAAATTTTTAAAAAATTGTACATCTTAAAAAATAAAAGCATAGGTTTTAGAAAAAAATTAGTAATCTTGATAGATTGTAGCATTTTACAAATTCATAAATATTATAAATAATTTTACTTTTAAATCTGAATTTTTTTATAAGATGGACTAAAGTGCCTTTTAAACAAATTTTCAGCTTCACTCTCATAGACGCCAATGTGACCTGCCGGCATTTAGGTTTTCTAAAAGGTAACTTTACCTATCATTCGTTTGCACGGAACTTAACCGACTACATTCTTTGGGAAAAGCCTGATTGCAAGGGAGATGAAAACAGCTTGTTTGATTGCCCGGGTGCTGTGCAGATGCAGATTGGTAGACATATTTGTGGTGAGTAGATTCACACTTTTGTACTCATCCAGTTGTCTGTCATTTTATTTTACTCTCATGGGCAAAGGTGCCAAAATTTGACTGGAAAGGTAACATAAAAAAGTAAATAATCAGTGACCTTTATTTCATTTTGATACCTATACCTTACTGATTTCTTACTTCTTTAATTGAAATAACATTAAGGCCTATAAATAAGCTTTTTCTCTATTTTATTAATAAGACAATGTGAACGTAAGAAATATTGTTTCTTAATTATAAACACATAGAATTATTAACATAGTGAAATAGTAAGTTTACATAGAATTTACAAGCTCTTTTTTTACTTCACATTAACTTTTTCCGACATTTTTTTTAATCGCTTTGGTTTAAATAATAAATATGTTACATACAAAATAATAGCAGCATATCACCATGGGAAATATTTTTACAGATGGCCAGGAAGTTGTTGGATTTGAATGTGAAGGTTTGAGACCAGGTTTGGCCTTGGATCACTGGAGAAGTATTGATTTTTACAATTCCAGTACAGAGGCAAAATATCAGGTATGCTGATTGTTGTAAGAATTAAATAACTGAATGTGTTGTTAGGACAAAACTATCTGTTTACAATTAATTAGATTATTTTTGTGGAAAATAGTCACTAGCATTTCAGATTTCTATAAGCAGTTTAAAAGTCTCAGTCTCTAAATGAAAACGACAACAGCTACACAGTTCATTATTAAACATTTTGAAATGTTACTAAAGTAAAAAATTATTTTAAATATTAAAGTTAATTTTTTAAATATAATATCCTTGTGATTTAATTTAGTTAAACATTTCTACTTAACATAAGTACACCCATTATTACTTATTGTAATTAATACTATATCCATTTTTTTTTAAATTCATAAAAAATAAAAACATTAGCTTATGCATATTGTTATTAGTTTTGTTCTGTGTTGATGTATGGTCTATATTTTTAAACTTTTATATCTTTCAGATTCTAAACAATAACCGAGTTTACATGAATGAATCTTTATCATTCCTGGAGTACTTGGACATCAGCTACACTGGGCTAGATACCTACCATGGCAAGACATCTGAGCCCAACATCTTTTACCAGAAGGCTGCCATCTCTGCCAGCCCCCATGTGCCCATGATGAACAATGTCACTGTTTTATATGGAGCTTATGATGCGTTGAACTTCACAGAAATCGTTGGACCTATTCACATAGCTAACTCAACATTTGCTTATAATAGAGGTCTTTATTTATTTATTTTTTACTTTTTCTTTGTGAATTCTTTTGAATGAAAATGGTTTCTGTTAAGACATGTTAAAATGTACATATATAACTGATTTCAATGGGTTAGGCATGATTGGGCAGGTAACTCATGGTTGCTAAACCAAAAAGTCCTGACTTTGAACACTCAGGCAGCTGGGGACGGCAACTCATCTAGGAGAGACAACTGCTGTATTGCAGATTGTTCTTGGATGGACAAAGTCTATGGGAACAAATCCAAAAAAAAAGCAGGCTGAACTCAATGTCAACTGGCCATATGGCACTTTAAATGTTGAAATGTAATACTTAGATCTAATTATGAAGGAGGGAAGCCTCCCTCCCCAATACTAAAATTAAAAACAAAAAAGATGAAGAAGAACTGGTTTCAACTTCAGAAATCAAAATGATTTCAAAAAGTATAATTTAAAAAATGTATTGTGTGTGTCTAGTAAATTTCCCTTTCAAACCTGACGGTCTATGGGGCAAGTGAAGTAGAGTTCACTTGTTTCTGTGACCTTGGCATATGAAGAGATAGTGTGGTCAGCACTATGCCCAGCTGCCTTTACGTTCCCTAATGTGAGTTAGGTACCCATCAGAGTTGGGTGGACTCAGGGATGGTCTACTGACTTGAACCCGGATTCCAACTCGAGACTTACTGGTTAGTAGTCCAGCTCTCTACCGCTAGACCACTCCGTGTGTTTCTAAATGTTCGTATAAACACAGTGTTTCAATTTGAAGTATACCTTGCAGGTTATGGTATGTTTTTTGAGTGTCTAAATGTTTGTATGAATACAATTGTTTCAATTTGAATTATACCTTGCAGGTTATGGTATGTTTTTGTATGTCTAAATGTGTGTATAAATACAGTGTTTCAATTTGAATTATATATTACAGGTTATGGTATGTTTTTGTATGTCTAAATGTGTGTATAAATACAGTGTTTCAATTTGAATTATACCTTGCAGGTTATGGTATGTTCATACAGTCATCAGTTGGCAGGACTTTGGTCAATATGACAGAGGTGCATCACAACTGGGGAGATGGGATCAAATTCTATGTCAGCAACCTGACCATTTTTGACTTTCGGAGAAAGTTTCCACCTGAGAGTTCAATGTGTGCACAGGCCAACACTGAAGGGGCAAGCTACCCGTTTTATCAGTACATGGACCTTGTTCAGATCAATGGTGATCAGCTGACCATGGTCTCTGTTGGTGGATCCTGTGATAGGGTACAGACTTTATTCATGTTTACTCATAACTTATTTTGAAAAAGTTTATAATTGTTTCAGAATTGTGTACAGACTTTATACATGTTTACTCATAACTTTTTAGCGCAATTTCCATTCTGGAGAATTGCGTTTATTAACCCGTCATTTCTGGATGGATGAATGGATGGATGAATGAATGTGTGTCCGCAGCTTTAAGTCGTATCTCCTCCTCAACGAAGCAATATCGAGGACTAGTTCCAAACCAATTATGTTAAGCAAGTTACGAGGATGAACATAGGCCATAAAAATTCCGGGTTTCTTTCATGGATTTCCCGGAAAAGCCAAAAAACCTTGAAAAAATGCAGTTTTTGGCCCATACCTCGGCAACCAGACCACTTAGCGACTTGAAACATGTACCAATCGATTCCTGCCATAATTTAGAACAATATTGCCGTAGAAAGTTTTCAAAAATATCCTTTCGTTCGGTCACAAAAAAAATGTTTGAATTAATTAAAATTTGGACCGAATTAGTAGGCCTTTTTATCCAACCACACCACATGCGTCATCACGTTCAATAGCTGCGCCATCACGTTCAATGGCTGCGTCATCACGTTCAGTAGCTAGGCACGCAATGGTTTTTAGTCATGTAACTCTATTGTAAATAAAACATGTATTTTAACCAATGGTTTTACTAACCCTGCTCTTGATTTACGCTACGACAGAGGTATTTTTAGATAACATAAGGAAATTGCGCTTAAATGTCACTAGACTTTTTAATTAACTTGTTTTGAACAAGTTTACAATTGTTTCAGAATTGTGAACAGACTTTATTCATGTTTACTCATAACTTATTTTGAAAAAGTTTATAATTGTTTCAGAATTGATTTTATCTGAATTATTTATTGGATGTTTAGATTTTTGTGTTATTTAAAGCATAATAGTTGTTTTATATTTGAATCACACAGAATAGTATTAACTTTTACTAGAGATCTAAGCTGAATGTACTTATAGTTTTTTTTTAAATTGCTGAACTTACCTTATTGCATAAAAATTTTTTTTTCTTAAAATTCAGTAATCTCCCAAAGCAAAGACCCTTAAAATTAAATTAATTGAAAATTAACACCAGTTAAATATTTATTTCAGATGTATTACACATCTGAAAACATGAAAATTGGAGTCCATTTCATGATTATGGAACGAGATCCAGAAGCCAATGGAACTTTAATATTTCAAGATGGTGGATTTCTAGCACCAGAGATCAGATTTCCTATTAACAATGGCTCTTTCCCAGAGTCCTATACTACAAAGAACAATCGCTTATATGTCAAATTTGTATACTCAATACCTCGAAATAGAGTGTGCAAAGTGCTTCCATCCTGCATACGATTTTTATTGGAATTTACTTCAAATTATGGTGAGAAACTGTTTATTTTTTATCATTATACATCTAATGAAATCTAACTTGAATAAAGGTCCCTTTTTTAAAAACATTTATTACAAACTGATATATTGTTGGGCAACCAAATATGTGTATATTTTATCAGTGATTATCTCTTGCTTCATGGTAAGGAAAATGTGAATTAAAATATTTTAAAATTGTACTGATTCAATTATTTTGAACTGCTCACTTTTGTTGTTTTCTATTGCAGATGTTGAGGAAGATTTTAGGTTGATAATGTCCAATGTCCACGACAACATCGGCTATGGTGTCAACATACAAGACATGCGCAGCAAAATTCGAGTCAGCAATGAGACAGTGATTTCCAACAACCAGTTTGGGGCTGGGATTCACGTGTACAAAGGTGCCGGAGAAATTGTCATTAACGGGACGCGCATTGAAAACAACATGGACGCCGGTATAAACATAACCTACTCCGGCGGTTATCAGCTGATCAATAACACGCAGTTAATCAGTAACAAGGGATACGGGATCATCACAGAGTATATGAGGCTAAACCGTACGCGTATAGAGTCCCGAAACAAAGTGGAGGTTGTCCGAGCAACTTTTATGTGGAATGAGTTTATTGGATACCGAATGGGGAACTACTGTTTGGGAGGAGACTTCCTTGTCAATGAGAGCTACTTTGCTTACAATTACGACGACGCTATAGAATATTTATCATGCAATATAAGTACAATGTACAAGACAAAGCTTAGAATAGCTTTTAACCGGTTTAATGATAACTTCAGGCATGCAATTCTCATGCGACCTTTGCTCAACACAGAAGGCATAATTACCAACAATACCTTTTCCAATCACACCTTGGCCACTTTTAGAATAGACAACGGCTTTGACCTGTTGCTCAGCAGGTGGTATCGTGACTTTCCTGTTAATTTAAATATCTTCGAGAACGAATTTTCCGACAACTCTGGGCGGTATGTGGTTAGCCTTCGTTTGACTCAGTACAGCGCTCCACAAAATATCGACTGCAAATTCAACTATTTTATCAGGAATGAAATCAATAACTCATTCATGTATGTCAACCCTAGAAGCCGGGCCAATGCGGTTATAGTCGTGTCGTCCAGCAATGTTAAACTGATGCGCAATCACATCAACAACCCGGATTCTGTGAGAGAAATCGCCACCCACCTAACAGATCCATCCATCAAATTGAATGCCAAGGAAAACTATTGGGGGACAGAAATAAACAAGCAGTCTGACTATGAGAAAGTTTACAATTCTATTTTTGATCAAGTAAGTCATTTGTTTGACATAAAATGTTTATATTTACTTTTATTTATTTAATAAAATACTAGTTTTTATTAATAGTTTTTAAATTATATATTTTTATAATCATACGTTTAAGTGCATATTTATAATTCCAAACATTGTTTTTTAACTATGTGTAATTTACATTTGGTTTTTACTTAAACTTTTGCACAGTAATTTAGGAAAAAAATATTTTTATTTATATAAAATTAAAAAGTATTGTTTTCTAGCATTGTTTAATCTATTCCATTATTTGTTTGTTATCAGGATGATCGCTACAATCTAGCCCAAATTGAATATCACCCAGCACTGCGAACCCTTCGCCTGTATGATGACTACCTCTCCACTGATATACCTCAGTATGTCTGGAGTTTCCAAAGAGGGAATGTTATTGGTGGGGTTTTAGAAATGTCTACCTTTGTTGTAGGAGCTGGAAAAACCTATTATGTTGATAAAGATATATACGTTTTCAAAGATAAGGTAAGTAAAATTCTAACTTTATTGCACTTTCTTCATGACTAACTTGATCTTAGAATAAAACTGTTATAATAATTCTTAAGCATTTTTGCTTGCTTACCAAAAGTAAAGAGGGAAAAAAACAGTTTTTACCCTGCTATAGAATTTATAAAATGTATGAATTTCTGTTATAAAATAAATCACCAAAATGCTTATTAATAAACGTCTTGACTCTAGACAAAATAAAAAATAAAAACCAAATGAAAATATTTTAGGCCCAATACAATACTTTAAGGTACACTGATAAAAAAATTCTAACTTCGTACTGAATGGAAAGTGCATAGTAACTTAGTCTAGTTATAGCTCTGAAAGCATAAGTGTCATTTTTTTGTGTGCTTGGATTTATAACATTGCCCCTCATGTATGTGACACATGTTTTGGTTGGATTTCTTTCCAGACACTATTGCTTGAGCCAAATAGCAAGCTGAAGTTTGCCACATCTATCGGCATCGTGGTGCATGGATTACTGACAGCTGATGGAATAAACTTGGGGTCGCCTGTCATTCTGGATGTGGATGATCAAGAGGAGTTTGTCCCAATGGAAAATCGTACGGCCAGCATACGTCTGGTTGATGGACGAGATGAGTTTGAGGGCAGGCTGGAGGTTGAGATCAATGGCCAGTGGGGAACAGTGTGCTGGGATGTAAGTAAATTGTTTTAAATTAAAGATTTTTTATGTGTCGCTAATTCTCATTATTATTTTTTTATCGTTTCCAAAAAACATGGGACAGATGAAGTAGAGTTTATTCATTGATGTAGGCATAAAAGGGGAAAGTGTGGTTACCACTATGCCCAGTGACTTTTGTTTCCCTAATGTGAGTCAGGTACCTATCAGAACTGGGTGGACAGCGATATCCTACAGACTTAAGCCCATGATCCGAACTTGAGACTTTCGGGTTAGTCTGGCACCCCATTACTCGGCCATGAAGTCCCACGTTTTACTAATTAAAATTAGTATAAGATTTTTAAATTAATTAAATAAATTGTAATAATAGTTAATGTAAGTGTTTCATGTATCAAATCCTATTTAAAAAACTAGATAAAACAATGTTTTAAATTTAATTAGTTTCATATGAAGAAGTTTTAAAATTAATTGAATATAAACTAATAGCTGGTATCAGGTATCTAATGGTTACTGGAATACTCAAGAACATTGCAAGGGCTTAATTTCCAGACTTAGCAATTCAATGTCTTGTACCACTCATCCCTTGTAGATATTCAAAATACTACCTTGCTAAACCCCTTTCAACCACTATCAACACTTTTTAGAAGATGCTAGATGCACTACTTTAACAATAAAGAGTTTTCACAGATCAGAGTTTTAAAAAAATCTGATAAAGTTTTTTTGGTCACAAGCCTTTGTTTAAAAAAATTTCCTTCAGGGTTGGATAGAAGAAAATTCCATGCTGGCCTGCCTGCAACTGGGACTTGCATTCAACCGTGAATACCCGACCGCCCGTGACCAGAAGCGGGCACCTGACGGCACACCTGTTCTCATGAGCTGGGTGTCCTGTGATGAGGTGGACACGGATTTTACCAAATGCCGTGCAGTAAATGCAGATGCACACACTTGCAGTCATGATAAAGATGTCTACTTGCGATGCTTTCGACCAACATGGGCAGGTAAGGGAAACAACTTATAAAGTAAGCTATTGACAGTTGGAGTTATTTATTTTTTCACTATACTAAAACTAGTAGTTTTATCACAGTAAATTTTAAAAAACAAAGGCTGATGTTATTATTTATAATGTTTTTTTATAAATTTTATTTTCTAGTAATAAAATTAAATTTGTTTATTGCTTTTCAGAATAAATAAAACACTTAACACTTTGTAATCAGCGGATCCTATACTTTTTCTAACTTCCATGTTTAAACAACTTTTCCTTTCATACTTAGGTGTAACATTAGCAGCAGCTTACAGGCACGATCAAAACAAACCAATGCAAGTCGAGTCTCAGATTAGACATGTCAAGATTTTCAATGGTGGGCTGCTTGACCCTGACACGTCACAGTTGACCCCAGCTCTCCGCATAGATTACAACTACTACCAGATTTCCTACCTGACAGTGCAGAACTCCATGTCTGATGGCGTCTCCTTCTCATACAACCATCCTTTTGCCTTGAACAAAATGGAGTATTTCACTCTCCTCAATAATGCCGGGAATGGTCTGGTTACCAAATCACCAAAACTCGATGTAAGGATTCAAATTGTTAATTCATCCACAAAATTTTGATATAATATTTATCTTATATAAAATTTAAATAGTTTTAAAAATATTAGTGTTTGAACTCCATATTTTTAATTTAATGCACAAACATTCAACTTTTTAGTTTATAATGATAGTAAAACAACTATTAATCAAAACTTGAGGTGTGAATTCAAGCCCATTTAAAATTAGTCTGTGATATTACAATGTATTAATAAGTAATTTTTAAAATTTAAACTGTTTTAAAAAAAAATTAAAGTCCAACGTTTTAAACATTTTTTAAAATCTCTACAGCTGATGCACTCAAAGATTGAAAATAACCTAAAGGCCGGATTCATGTACGATCCATTCTTCTCTGAGTACGATGCTCTTCTCGTAAGGAACATGATCTACCCTGATAGGAGGATTAGCATGTTTGGCATGCCGACCAGGACTCTGGTTCAGGAACAGATCATGTTTTTAATTTGTGATGCTGGCAGCGTAGTGGAGAGGAAAACAATGACAGTAGAGCTGAGGGGTAGCTCTCCATCTAACAAGCTTGCACTTCAGGTAAAAAGTTTAATTTGAAAATTAAAATATTCAGTTTTATTAATATGCATGTAGAGTTTTGTATATAAATAATTGTTAATGTTAGTTTCAAGCCTCTTTAATTATTTTTACCTAGACTTTTCTCTTAATGATGATTGTGTCCATACGTTGGTAAAAAATTTAATTTATTAAAAATATCAGCTTTACAAAGTATTCAGTTTTATTAATATGCATGTACAGTTTCGTATATAAATAATTGTTAATCTTAGTTTTAATCCTCTTTAAATTATTTTGCCTAGACTTTTCTCTTTATGATGATTGTGTCCATATGTTGCTTTTTACAATGGGCTTAAAGATATGCAGATTGCTTTGATGTATTTTGACTATAACAACTTTATATAATCTGTGTCAGTGTTGTTACCCCCCCCCCCCCCCCCCCACCACCAATTAAAAAGGAAACCAATGAGTTTGAGATAGACTATGGATGTAATCCACTCAGTTGCAGGGAATTAGAAGAAATAGTATTTGCCATTCTAAAAAGTTTATGGGTGTAATCCAGCCATTTGCCTGGGACAGGGTACCTAATTTGTTGCCTTGTATATATTGTTATAAATGCCAGTTTAGAGCTAATCACTACCAATTTTTAAAAGAAATTTTAGCTAATGTTAAATACTAGGCCTATACATTTTTAAAAAAAAAATGTTTTTTTTTTAAAGTTGATACCATACCTTTCAGCACTTTTAAATGTATTTCTTGCCTATTATTTTTTTTTTTTAATTTTCATATGCCTAGTTGATTTCATTTTAATTATTTAAAATGCTCTCCCTTAGGTTCTGGATTACCTCCCTGTTGAGTCAGCAGAAAAAGTTACAGTTTTTGACTCAGGTGTCAACATGATCTCCTCAAGCAACATAAAGAGATGGGAGTTAGAGAAGGACCTGGTTGACTTTCCCATCCTGTCCAGCTCCAATATCCTCACCATCCAGCTTCAGCTCACTGGCCAGCTCTCTGGCCGGCTGGCGTTTGCTGTTATTTGTCGTAAGTTTAGCACAGCATCAAATTTGCACCATAAAAAACATCAACACCTTAAAGTCATTTTTTTTTAAATTGTATGGAATTTGAAGCCTAATGTTTGTGAAATTCTACATTTGAGAATTTGAGTTTTCTGTTCCCATGGAATCATTACTGTACCTCTAACTCTTAAGGTATCAATAACAATTTGATAAAAATATGTTTCAGGACTGTGAGGCACGTAATTTTCAGATTGTTGATTTTATATTGTCATACATAATAATTTTCTAATAGTTGATATAAATATGAAAAATATATCAAATTTTTCACCAAAATAAACAACACATCAGTTTTTAAAAAAATTATGATAAATTAATTTTTATTGAAAAAATAACAATTAAATTCATTCTTGCTGTATACAAATCAAAACATGGCTTTAATTATGATGAAATTGCTTACTACTTCAGTTATGTTTTGTATCTATAACCTATTAAAGAAATAAATTATGCATGTGCTACCGCCATATATTTAATTCGCTTATCAAAATAGTAGACCTGTAGGCTACTTTTTTTTTCTATTTTGCACAAAAACAAAATAGTATTAATAAAAACAAAACATAGGAGTGCTTTTCTAAAAGAATTTTCTTTTAATTTCAGGCCAGTTTGACACACTACCTCCTCAGCTTAGAACAGCGGTTACCAACACATCGTTTACAGGCAATAATCAAGGGATTGTGACAAAACATTACAACAACCCTTCCAATCGCAGGCTGGAGATTTTTCACAGACACGTTGAGGAGGAGCTGTACTTCAAGGTACCTTTGATTTCTTTGTTTCTGTATGTACTTCATGGTACCCTTTGGTTTCTTTGTTAGTGACTGTACTTTAAGTACCCTTTGATTTCTTTGTTATTGGGTGTACTTCAAGGTATCCTTTGATTTCTTTGTTATTGGCTGTACTTCAAGGTACCCTTTGATTTCTTTGTTGTTTGCTGTACTTGAACGTACCCTTTGATTTCTTTGTTATTGGCTGTACTTCAAGGTACTCTTTGATTTCTTTGTTATTGGCTGTACTTGAACGTACCCTTTGATTTCTTTGTTGTTGGCTGTACTTGAACGTACCCTTTGATTTCTTTGTTATTGGCTGTACTTCAAGGTACCCTTTGATTTCTTTGTTGTTGGCTGTACTTGAACGTACCCTTTGATTTCTTTGTTGTTGGCTGTACTTGAACGTACCCTTTGATTTCTTTGTTATTGGCTGTACTTTAAGGTACCCTTTGATTTCTTTGTTATTGGCTGTACTTCAAGGTTCTCTTTGATTTCTCTGCTATTCTTTTTTAATAAGATTCTTTTACTGTATGACATTTACAAATCTGATAAAAAGCATCTTTTTTGTCTAATACTATGCCTCTTAATTTAAAATAAAAACCTTATTTTATTTTCCAGGATCTAAAAGTGTTGAACAGTGTACGCCATGCCATGCACATGCCTAGTGTTACAAAATTTACAGATGACTACATACCCTCATATGAAGATATGACACGGCCAGAGCGTATTGCCAGAATAACATACACAGTGTTCCAGTCCATTTTCACGGATAATGCTTACGGCATATTAGCTGAACACAATCATGTTGACTTTGCTAACAACGTCTGGCTGTGGAATATTGATCACGTGACACTGCAAGGCTCTAAGCAAGGAGGGCTAGAGATCGAGGTACCCCGGGTGAATGATTTATCCGAAGGCAAGGCGCACGCTGTCAGTATAGTGGACTCTGTTTTTCAGAACAACCTCAACTTTGCTTGTACCATTGCTGGTTATTATGCCAATGTTCAAGTGCAGAGAAATAAGTTCATGAACAACAAATGCCTGCTGGGGTTGGTCTCCATCACTGGGATGGAGAAGAACTTAACTGTCAGCAGTAACTTGATCACAGGCAACATCGGCCGTTACATGATTGACATCGACATAAGCAGTCACTCCGAGAACGCCACGTCTTTTAAAGGACAGATGAATCTCAACCGAATTACTGGCAACCGTTACGAAGGCATTGAGCCTCCAGGTGCGGCAATCAGCCCTAAGAAATACGCTGTTGCCATAAAGGGGCTGCAGGATATGAGCGGCAGTTACAACGTATTCAACAACCCAGACCTCAGCTTTGAGTTTGTGGCAGGCATCACGGCGCTCACGTTAGGCAATGAGATGGATCTGACGCTCAATTACTGGGGGGTCACCGACCAGCCAAGCATCAGAAAAAGAATTTTCGACTTTGACGATTGGAATAATTACGTCATTGCGAAATATTTCCCTTACCTTACAAGGGATGACCCTAACTCTGTACCTTCGACTGGAGCAGTAGAGGAAATTCACTTGGATCCAAACCAACTTGGAGGTAGAGTGGAAAAGTCTCAAATTCTGATGGAGATTGGCAGGCCGTATATAGTCAAATCTGATCTAACTGTCATGCCTGGGATCACCCTCACCATCCCACCTGGGACAGACCTGCAATTTTTTCCTAACGTCGGTATCCTCGTTCTGGGTCGACTAGACGCCAAGGGCCTCCCGTTCGCAAGGATAAAGATGAGACCATTGCAGCCAGAATACAATTACCTTCTAACTGGTCGCAAGAAGAGAGATCTGACCAGCCATGAAAGAGAAAAAGAACTAACTGCTGCAGGTGATTTGGAGAGGCATGACAGAGAGAAACGGCAAGCTGCTACAGCTAATATTCGCCTGCGGGGAGATGGAACTTTGTTTAAAAATGCAGGATTTTTAGAACTCTATAATGCTTCGTCAAAAACATGGAACATGATGTGCGATAGCCAGTTTCATGAAAAAACCGCAGAGGTCGTGTGCAGGGAGTTGGGGAAAGAGACAATTAACGTCAAAGTTCGATTTACCTACCTCTATGATTACTACATCTATGGCAAGCCAATGTACATGAGGAAGGAGTTTTGGTATAACACATACAACTGTGGTGGGGATGAAACCTCCTTGAGCCAGTGTGTGACCAGGTACAACTATAACCTACTGCCTTGTATTTATGCCGCGAATTACACCTTCATCACATGCGGGGACAGAAACCTGGAATCTGGCTTGAATTATTGGGGTAATGTCAGGTTCGCTAAAGATTCATTTGAAGAACAGCCACTGCAGGCGGATATTGGGATTGACCGCTCGTACATGACGTATGTGGATATTGAAGGCGCAGGCATGCTGCATGGGGAGAAAGTTGGTGCCATTCAGACGACGTACACAACGCCAATCTTTGAAAACATCAACATTACAAAGTGCGCGGAGAATGGTTATGACATCATCGCACCTCGGCAGGACCTCAACATCCAGCGGCAAAATATTTCTGGAAATCTGGGATTCGGGATAAATGCCCTTATCCTCAATGGAGAGTCCAGTGATAGACGATCTTCTTTCCTTCCAAATGGACCAAGTACTATACCATACAATGTGTACGGTCTTGTAGATATTTGTAGGATGGAGAAAGAGATATTCCTGGAAACAAGAATGATTCTCTTTTACAAATATGGCCCTTTGATGAGAGATTGTGTCAAAGTTATTCGGTAAGTCTGTTTTGGTTTTCTTTTATATTTTGGCCATAAGTACTACATATAAAAAATTTAAATGTTTTTGAACATAAACGGAACTAGAGCAATACCTAATAAGGTTCTTGAAAATGCTAATACCTTACATGTTTAAAAACATCAACATCATTTCTCTCCCTTGTGTCCCCAGGACACATGGGCAAAAGCTCTTTCCACTTTTTACATGTCTCTAGCAATTTTCTTGGCTTTCTGCCATGATAATACTTCACTTATCAGTTGTATTCTGTTGCGTACCACTCTCTTGGCCTTCCCTGTTTTCGTTTTCATTGACGAGTCCAGTTTGAAAATATTTCATACAATTTCTTCATCTCCAGAACACGAAGGTTTGTTGGACTCAGGTTCCTGCAGATCAACCTCTTCCAAGAGGATTTCAATCGTAACATGGTGGAGATCTTTGATGGCCAGACTGTGGATAACAACAGGCTAGGCAGGCTGGTTGCCAACAGCAGCTCAGCAGAAATTCAGCAACTGTACCAGACGACAGGAGACACCATGGCCGTACACGTCCACGCTTCTATCAGCTTTGGGTCCTATGGTTTTATCGCAGAGGTGGTCAAGCTTCCTGTAGCTGGTCTAACTTATCCTAGTAAGTTTTCTTTTTTTTTTTTTTTTTTGAGATAGTTGAGACAAGTTTTTTTTATAATTATACAAGTTTTTACCATTATAATGTATAAATACAAATTTATTTAAACAAATGAATATAATTAAAAGGTTTTCATTTTTGTAGCATTCATAGAAAACTAATAGTTGTAATTATTTCTATTGTAATTAACTGAAAACTGAAACATCACGATTAAATTTTAAAACAAATTATAATTCCTAAATCTAAATAATGTAATTGGTTTTATTCTGTTAGAATACAACAGCTGAATATAAAAATGTTTTTTTTTTAAATTTTCTTTTGTAGATAGTGAATTCAATCACAGACTGTATCAAGCTGAAATTAGAAAGAATGAAGATGGAGCAATTCAGTACAAAAACATAGGGGAGACAACTCCAAACGTTTTTATAGAACACTGCTACATCAGTGAGAACGGATTCCCCATCTTAAATCTTACATCCCCTCCCACCATAGACATTTCCCTGCAGAGTACCATCAGTTTTAGATTCTCTCATAACCAGGTAAGACAAACAGAAACTTTTCATACATCCTCTTTGCTTTGAATAATTTTTAAAAATTGATTTAAAAAAAATATTTCCTGTGTTCCATTGTTTGACAGCGTGGCCTAGCTGTAGAGCGCTAGACTGCTAGCCCCGAAAGTCTCGAGTTCAAATCCAGGTTCAAGTTAGATGAACATTCCTGAGTCCACCCAGCTCTGATGGGTACCTAACAATTGTGACCGGGCATAGTGCTGACCATATTATCTCCTTGTATGCCAAGGCCATTGAAACAGATGAACTCAACTTCATCTGCCTCATATGCATTCGGCGCAAACAGGAAAAAATATTGATGACTCTATTGTTTACAAATTCCAAAATAAATTCTTTCTGTCCATCAGGTCGCTTACAACTATGGAGGCATGTACCTGTTTGCTCACACCACAACCATCAACACAGCCCTCAAAGGAAACATCACCAACAATGTTTTTGCCTTTGGGAAAAACGGAGAGGCCCTGAACATTTCTGGTCACTACTTCCAGAGGCTGATGTTTCACCAGAACTACATCTACAACTACACAGCAGGTAATGAATATTAACTCTCATATTAGTGCATAGTTTTATGTGTGTTCTAGGTCCATCGATTATATATTTTTTCCACTTTTTTGTACTTTCTTGTAAAATATCTATGAATGCAATTTAAAGCTTATAATATTCATCCCAGTTCTTAAATCAAAGCTAAATCTTAACAGAAACTTCAGAGAAAAATCATAAATTAACTCCATACTTTTACATGGCTTTTTTAAAAAAGATAAATATACTTTTTTTGTAAAAATATTTTGTTACAAACTAAATATTATGGCTCATAAAATCCCAAGTTATACTTTCCAACTAAAGATTATATTCTAATGGTACAAACTAAATAATATTTTAAAATTAATTACGCATTATAATATTTATTAAAATTATACTCTAGGTGACTACAGAGATATCTTCCATGTAAAGAATGTTGTTGTCAATCTGACTCATAACTACATGTTACGTAATCTCGGACATTATATTCTGCATATATACAACAAGTAAGTTCATTTTTCCAATAAACAATTAGAACTTATTAGATAATAGAGCTGCTGTATTATTCTATTTTTTATGAGAATTAAAACTTCTTTTTAAAAAAATGCATCGATATTACAATACATCATTGAAGTTGCTATTGTGTGCCAACTTTACAAAGTATTTATGAAGTATTGTTTTCACTACTTAGTGATGACAGTGCAGGGTCTTAATGTTGACTTACTAAAGTTTTAAAATTTTACTGTACGTTATCTTGTTTAGACATATTTTCAAAGTTTTCTTGTTATTACTTAGTGATGACATTACAGGGTCTAAATGTTGACTTACTAAAGTTTTAAAATTTTATTGTATGTTATCCTGTTCAGACATATTTTTTTTGTTATTACCTAGTGATGACAGTGCCGAGCCTCAGCTGTATTCCCGCAATGGAATCTACAACAACAATTCTACTGCACTGAGGGAGAGCACTATCAAAATTGGACAGGGCAGGCCAAAGTTCATTAATAACTTCTTGGTCAATGATCTCAATGATTTTGAGATGGAGACTTATCCTAAACCTCTGTAAGTAAAAAAGTTCAATATTTGTATTGAAGATTTCTTTTTTTCCTTTAAAGTATTTTTATTGTGATATATTTCTTTGATAGCCAGAAGCTGTAAAAAATTTAAAGCTAAATTCTGAAGCTGTCACCAGTGATGGCCCACCTTTTAGGAGTCCACTGGTTATATATTTGATAAAAATGTTAATTTCAGCACTCTCGGATAAGCCGTAGAAACAAAAAATACAGAATTGAGATTTTAATCAATTTATGCTTAATATTTTTAAAAAATAATCCGGTTTTTTAATTTTAAATTTTGTTTAACTATTTGAGACAATGAATGTGTATATATTGTTATTTCTAGGCAAGATGCTGGGAACATTGATGCCAAAACAAACTGGTGGGGATCTGAGCGCCGGGCATATATCAATGGCAAGACCTACGATGCCAGTGATGATGCCAGATTGGTTGAAGTTGATTTCTGGCCACCCATTCTTGACAACCGGTCTTTGGTTGAAGGTAGGTTGCATAAAATCCCTTTGGGTTTAAAATAAGTTTTATATTACTTGTGTTGTAGTTTGAATTGGCTAAATAATGCACATTTTTCAAATATTTGTATTTTATTATTCTACAGGTAATTGTTTACCGGGGTGGGTGTTGGATTCTAATCGCTGTTATCGGTACATGGGAGGAGCTTTGCCCTACCAGAAAGCTAAAGAGTTCTGTCTGGTAAGTTTTAAAAGGCTTGGGATAAAATCTTTTTAAAACAAATTAAAGACCACTAAGCATTAAGCCTCTATATCCAATGTAAAAAAATTGAAGTTAATCAAAAGTTATAAATATTTGACCTTGCATTTATAATATTTCCATTTTGTTACTTGGATAAAAAATTATTAGTATAAATGTTAAACTGAATTTGTCAGCACTATGTTAAAAGAAGCTTTCTATATTTAACAATAGAAGAAATATGTCAGTTATATTCCCATAATTGTTTTAAAAATTGTTTTGTTATGCGGAGGTTAAACTTTTTATATTAAATTTTATTCTAGCTGCATGGAGCTTATTTAGCTGAGGCAAAAGACAGAGAAGGATTTTTTAATTACTTACTGAGGTTGATGGTGATTGACATGAACTGGGCTCAACGGGTCTGGGTCATGTCTGAGACTGGTAATGGACGCTGCGCATCCTTTGAGCAGAACTACATAGTCTATGAGCAGGATTGTGCACGTCTTTACTACCCCTTTATCTGTGAAACTGGTAGGCTGTTTGCTTTTTTGTTTTTTCTAAAGGATATGTTTGTATTTGCTGTTTTTTTTGCCACAGGATATAATTCTGATGGCTATTTTTTTCTCTACAGGAAATATTTCTGTTGGTTACTCTTTCTACAGTATATTTTTCTGTTGAGGGCTAGAAAAAAAATTGTTTTAGGGCTTATAATGGCTACATAATTCCCTCTTATATTATTGTCATAAAAATGTGAACCCTACCACTTTGGCCCTGATGCCTATCAAGAGTATTTTAGCCTTTAATCAGACAGATTTTATAACTATTTCTTTTTAAACACAAAAATAGCATGTAGTTGTGGGCTTTTTATCATTATATATTTGTTCTGTATATTATGAATCTATATCAGTTTCTATAATAGTTTCTCTACAACTTGGGTATAACATTTTTGGAAGTTTATTCTCAATATAATTGTATTTTTATCACCATAGCATGAGATCATATAACAAGAAGCACTATGGGTAATTTAAATCATTTTTTTACAGATCCTTT
Organism: Physella acuta; assembly: GCF_028476545.2. NCBI lineage: Eukaryota > Metazoa > Mollusca > Gastropoda > Physidae > Physella > Physella acuta. Next base: position 41,389 of record NW_026732195.1, on the reverse strand, counting down.
AATAGCTGCACCTGCACAGCTGACTGAAGCCATTCAAGCAATGATCATTGGAATATGTGTTGGTGTTGGTGGCGTCATCATCCTTATCATCATCATCGTTGCTATCCTTTGGTGCCTGAAATCAAAACGCAGGGAGAAAGAACGATTTGAAAGAACAGCATCAATTCGATCATCAATTAATAACCTCAATAAAATCAACAGCTCGCTTCGAGGAACAAAATCAACCTTGACCATCCTGTCAGATGTTGCATCTAGGAGACGTATGAATGAGTTTGATGAGAGGTCTGTTGTTTCTTCAGTAGCTAAACCATCTCAAGGTTCAGAATTTAGCAGTGAAGTTGCTGAAAGCGTCCACAGTGAACAGTCTGAGTATGAAATAGCCCCCCGTGTTTTGCCTGCCACGTTGCCCAAAGATCAGGGAAGACCCGTGCCCAGAGATCAGGGCAGACCCATGCCCAAAGACCAGGGCAGGCCAGTTCACAGTCTGCGGCCCAACAGAGCTGGTGCTAGTCCCAGACCGGCGAACACTTCCAGAGATGTAGCCAGGGTTAACCCAAGACTGGAACAGGATAGAGAGAGAGAACGAAAGAGAATGGAGCAGGAGAGAAGAAACATGAAAAAGGAGGAAGAAAGCTCTGATGAATCAGTTGAGAAAGAAGACTTTGACTCGGACAGCACTTTTGATGAAGATGAGGATGAAAATGAAAAACAGGTGTATAAAAACACGAGGGTGACGAAATCTCAGGAGCAGCTGTATCATAAACAGGCGACGCCAGTTAAGTCTGGTCTGCACCGAGCTGCGTCAGAAGAGAGTGACAGCACCCAGAACTCCACAAGCAGCAAGTCAGTGTCCAGCTTCACTGACCCTATAATGGCACCAAGTAAAGACATCTTCCCGCCACGAAGTGCATCCAAAGACCCCCTTCCTAACACTTTTAGTAAAAGATCTGTAGAGCAGCTGGATAAAAAGAGTTTACCATTGCCAGCGCCTCGACCCAAACCAGCGCCACCTCTTAGACCAGCGAAGGATGAAATCAGGCAGCCGCTGGTTCCAGCAACTGGGCGCTGGTCTCCGGCTTCTTCTGAAACTTCTCAAGGATCTCACTCAACCTCACACAGCGTTATCCCCAACAGGCTGTACACCAATGAACCAGGTCCGCAGGTACCAGTATACGACCCAGTCTACACCGGTGCACCACACAATTATAAAAACACCCCTGGTTCTGCCGTCAGCTCTAACCGCACCCCACTGTACGATCCTGTTTACGAAGGTTCTAATTCTGGAGAAAGCAGATCAACAGGCAGGTACGAGCCCATCGACTACACCCCCGCTAGGAGAGACTACGGCGTCTCACAGGAACCTGACACCGATTACATGCCCAGACCCATGGGTAAAGCTGCACTTAACAGCAGCAGGGACCGTCTGGCTGGACCGCCAACCCCTAGCAAACCAACAACCTTCAGGGGTCCACTTGTCTCAGACATTGACAGCTACACACCTTCCCATCATTCCAATGTAGATTACATGCCGAGGGCGCCGCTCACGCCCTCTACGCCATCAGACAGATCATACCAGAACACAAACATGAGAGGCAGCAGGGATCAGCTGGACACGATGTCCAGACCACCCACGTACAAAGAAGCGATGAATCCTCAATCCAGATCTCAAAGTAGAGACCGGCTCAATTATTCAAACGTCCCCTCTGCTCAAAGTTCAAGGGGAAGTAGGGACCACCTCGACAGACCTGACGTGATGTACCTTCAGCAACAAGGGGGAAACAGACATAAAGAGTCGGTGGAAACAGAAATATAAACTGATACAATGAACGAAAATCCAAAAACTTTTTTTGTACATTTTCCCATTGATGCCCTTTAACAAATGGGGCTGTCACAGAGTTTTTTCCATTCAGCCAGGCGTGTGTACATAGCCATCACAGAAATGAATGCCATTGATTACCTGTGTGTTAGATTGTGTTAAAAACATACTACTGTTTACTTGTGCCTTCTCTTCCTTTGTTCTCTTCATAAGAAGGCAGTTCTTGTTGTTTGTTCTTTACTTTACTAGATTATATATAAACTATACATTCCATTTTTCTTAGAAGGCTATATAAGAACTTCATGTATGGTAATGTACAATAATACAATAATTTACATATTATAATTCAATAATAAATGTTAATAGTTTAAATAATCTTTGATATAATTTTTATATGTATACATTTTATCCAGATGTTTCATAATACTGTACCATTTAATTAGCATAGATAATAAGAAGTTAATCATATTACTTTTTTTTTAAATTTTGGGATCATGTTAGTTTTATCAAAAGTGTACAAATGTTAACAGTAATAAGAGATATTAATGGTTAGCATTTTTAAACAAATGTGTTTTTTTTAAACCGAAGCAAAAACTCTTTAATAAAAAAAGTTTCAGCTAGTTTACTGCATAGTATGATGTTGTGTGTAGTTTTAAGCTTTTTATTTGCTAAACAGTCTCAAAGCCATAATCCCAATGCAGTATTTTAAAATCTGTAACTGAATTATAGTTTAGTAAGAATAATAAAAAAAAAATACTCTACAGAAAAGTATTTTGTTTTTTAGATTGTTTTTCCAAAAGGTCTTAAGTCCACATTTTACAAAAAATATATTTTCACTGTTTTTCAAAAAAATCAAACTTGATCACTGTACACAAAAAGACAATTTGTAAAATTTAAAATCTTAACCTTTAAATTTTCATTTAAATTAAGTTACAAAACAAGTCTTTTGTCTGTTAGAAAAAGTGTTCAACAATTGCAAAGACTTGAATTTTTGTAACGGTTAGTAACATTCTTCTTGATTTATTAATGCAGTAATGTTTCAGTTGAGCTACTTCAATTTATGATCTGTACATTGCATGATAATTTTCATTTGTATTCTTTGCCTTAATGCTGAAGAGCACTAAAGTATTGTGTCTAGCTTAATATTTAAAAAATATTTTAACATGTAAATATTTTAATTAATAATTTGCTTTTTGATGTAACTTTAAACTAATATAATATGTTGATCACATAAATGATTATAAATGTAAATATAAAACTTTGTTAAAAATATTTGTAAGTGCTTTATCATTTTCATTTTGCCTATAATAGCCAGACCCAGTTTTTTTTTCAGAGTTATTAGCCACTGGCAAAGTTTGCTAACTTTGGTTTAAAGTACAAACTTATGTTCTTGCCACTGTCATGTTTGTATATACACTGAATCAAACAATTGGCTCAAGCCCCATTCATTATTGATAGTGACACATAATGTTGTTAATCTTTACATAACAACATATTGTTCAGCAGCTACTTAGACTCTGTGCAGAGATAGTCAACCAATTGACATTCAAAGTCTGAGCAATATTTTTTTAACTCCCAACAAAGTTGTTAATAATACTATTTTTAAACAACCTGCATTCCCTTTGATATATTGCTCTATAGCAATATAACACAATATGGCTTTCAGAGATAATTTTTTGATTAGGGTTCTAGACTACACCATCATAATAAAGGTTGTGCTGATCTTCAACTGTTAAATAATTTTTAAAAATCCATATTTTTATATGATCACTAAACAGTTAACTTTTTAGCATACTGGTGTTTCTTTCTTTGTAGGTACTTTGATTGTTAGTAAATCATTGTATGATTTAACTAAGAGCTGTAAAACAAGAAAGATATATTTAAATGATTATTTTGTTAAATTATATAGATTTTAAACTACTTTATTGTCATCATAAATTATTTACTCCTTACTGTAATATTTTTTATAAAAAGATACATTTTATATAGTGGTTTATCTGTATTTTGAAACAAATGCAGAGCGATTGTTAGTAGCTAATTTTATTTTGTACAGTTGACCTCTGTCATTAAACTCGCAAAAATTCTATTTATGGCCTGGTATTTCTGATAGTTACAAGATTTTGAACTTCAAACATTCCATTTTAATTTCACTAGTGTAAGCCTTGTAAAATGAATTTACATTCCTGTATACAGTATATTTACATTCCACACTTTATAATGTGACATTTGTATTTTTTTTTTAAACTTTACAAATAGCAATACGTTTATATTTTCACTCAACATTATTGCTGCTAGTAGAGTGAATAAATACATGATTTCTTAGAACCCACAGAGTGAATGTTGAGTGTGATGTGTGAAACTGTATGTTGCCTTTGCTTTTTGTTAGTGCTATTGACTGGGTATTGACAGGGTATCCATTGTTTACCTAGCTGACACATTAATTTTACTACCATGCTTAATTATTTAATTTTGACTTTAAGTTTAAAATTAAAAAAAAAATTTTTAAATTATATTTTAATTAATGAACCAAACCCTATTTCAAGCATGAAGAGCATTATCCCACTATGGTTGATTAGTTTGCAAATTCCCTGCCCCCACTCCCCCATTTAAAAAAGGCCTAAAATGAAATTAATGTTCCCTTAAGTTTTCTTTTCAAAAGCTGTATTAGTTTTAGTCATGTCATCACTATTCATGGATCTGAATCTGTTGAATAATGTGTTCTAAATTTGATAGTTTATATTTCTAAAATGTTCATTTTTGTCAGTTTTTTAATGGATTAAAATCATTATACACCTTTTTTCAAAGTGTGCTTTAATCTTTAAGTAAGAGATGAACTCTACTTCACCTGCCCCATGTGTCTTGGGTACAAACGGGAAAAGATGATGATGCGTCGTTGATTAAATTTAACAAACTAGACTTACATTATGTTTCACATTGATATTGTGTGGATTATTAACGATCATCATTCCTAGACCCACAATCATCATTTCTGGACTGTTTGTGAAACAATTAAGTGCAAACACACCTCTTCACCAGACTCAGTTTTATGGGATTCCCCTAAGCTGGGTCCCATGACATTTGAGCTGCTTGCTGTCATCTGTTGTTTTTTTCTCTCTCTTTGTTTCCACCCAGCTGCTTTCTCTTTCATGGGGGGAGGGGGGGGAGAGAGGGGGGGGGGGGCTCCAATTTAGTTTTTGTCTTGAAATGTTAGTTTGCACAATATGTATCTAATCTATCCTCATATATGATTTAGTATACCTTGGCTAATGATTGTTTCACAATACTGTATAAATATTTGCTCAGCTAAATGATTCCCATTTCATTATTAACATATTGTTTCTCTTGTGTAGACCTAACTATAATGGAAAGAACTTTGTTTTGTTTTTGTTGCTTTTGCATTTTTATATGAATAATGAATTTTTACAAATAAAGAAAAGAACTGTATATACAATACCAAGATAATTTGAATCAATTAAATAATATTCTATATTACCCTCAGGTGTTTCTTTGTTGAAATCAATAATTTGCACCTGTCTACTGGCAAGAGGTTTCTGATATTGTAACCTATTATGGTATCAGACAGCATTTTGTTCAGAGTTTCTTCCAGGCATCTCTTTCATAAAGCACATCTCTCCCCAATCAAAATAGAATTTATATACAAATATATATTTCAACCTGTTTCCGCCCTCACCCACAGAGAAAAATGTCTGAAAGAAACACTGATCTTATTTAGTGAGCGCTGTAAGTCCAACAAGTTCATATGGGTAGTTTGTCCATATAATGTGTAATGGTAAAAAAATTTACTGCAGTAAGCATAGTCAGCCTGCAAATTTTGGCCTAAGCTATTTTGAACATCACATTTTTATATAAATCTAACCACTCGGTGAAAGTGAACTCTCCTGCAATGTTGAGAAATGTGACCAATTCTTTTTTTTATATCATGATGCTTTGGTGGATTTAGAACATAACAGCCTGGTTCTTAGCAGTGTTTCTTTCAGGCGTCTCTATGTAGATCCCCACTCTTCGGATGAAATTTTTAAAAAATTAAACAGTGCCCCTCGAAATTTCAAGTGCTCGCCTCCCTTCCACCCCCCCCCCCCCCCCCCCCCATCCTCCAGAAAATCCAAATTTATTTTTGTTGTTTTAGTGTTAGTCCAGCAAACTACTTCACAGTGCACTCAGTCTGACAGTTCAGTGTTGTTTTTAAGTGAGGCCATACCATTAATTCAGCAAATGTTATTACACACATTCCTATCACCTGACTTCATACACACTACATGTTTAGCTATCACCATATACTATTGCTTGAACAATGCATGCTAAGTTATTCAAAATAAAGAGGATACTTAGCCTAGTATCCTTTTACTTTTATTACATCTGCAGAAATGTGTTGCTCCCCACCCCAAATGTAAACATAGTAAACTTTTCAATAATTTCTTATCTAGGGCTATTTGAATTACATTAGCATTTTGCAAAATTCAAGTGTTACGGTTTTAGTTTAATTCTTATTCCTGCTAATACTCTTAGCATTAGTGGTTACAATGCAGGTAATGGGGTTCAATACACTCCAGGTAACACCATTTAGGGGATAACACCAAAATGAAAAATCACAAAATTTACTGTCCAAAACAATATTTTTGTCCAGTTAAAAAATGGAAATGTAGGGTGTAAGGGTAAAACAGTCGATTGACGGTGATATTGAAGCCTGAAAATGGGGATGAATCTGGCACGCCTGAGAAGGGAAGAGGTCAACATCGCGGGTCAATTGAAGAGAGCTGCTAGTGGAGTTGCAGCCCTCATGGGAATAAGGAAATCATGTTGGAAGGGTGGCACCTAACCAAATATGCTAAATTATAGAAGGAGGTGTGGGCTGAGTTTCTTTCAGGCATCTCTTCTACTGCCCCCACCTCACCCCCCCCCTGAACAAAATGGAACGTATATAGAAACTATAGTATAAACTATATTAAATATAGTATATAGTAGTAGCAGTATATACTTTATCAGTGTCCACCCCTCCCCCCCGCCGAAGAAAAGTCTGAAAGAAACACTGTGTGAGTGGTATAGAGACTCAGTGACCACACCATGACATGTAAATTTTGGGGGGGGGGGCGGTAGACTTTCTTGGGGGGGGGGGGGTGGGCACTGTTAAAAGTATATATTTTCTATATAAATTATATAAATTTCATTTCGTTCGGGGGGGGGGGGGGCAGTAGACTTTTTCGGGGGGGGGGGGGGGGGCCTGGAAGAAACTCTGTAGTTCGATAGACAAATAGTAGCCACTCTATTCGTTTATATTTACCACATGAAAACTAAATTGCTTCTGTCTTTTTTTTTTTTAATTGCCGGAAATACTATTAAAATCAAACAAGAACCACAACAGTTAGGATTTTAATATTTATTAGATCTAAACCACATGCCACATTATTTTAAAAATATTGGGCCCCTCGATTGCCTCGAATAATACAAAAAATAATGTAAAGTTTAAAGTTATAGCATATTTTATTTTTATATAGGGTATGACGCCGACGGGTAGAAAATATAATAGTTTAATTTAATTAGTAATATAAAAATAATGTAGGCCTATGCTTGTTTAATATTTATTGTTTGTTGATAAGTGCGTCAATATTTATTAAATTCAGCAGTTTACAGTTTCGTTGTACGGAACTCGCTTAAAACAATAAAATAGGTCTACCGAAACAAAACACGTTTCCTGTTTCATCATCTTGTTTCACAATCATCACAGATTTTTACAATTCTCTGTGATAATTTGTTGAAACTGAAAGGTAAAATGTGGGTTTTATACGTTCTTTGAATTGAACCGTTTGTAGAAAATAGTTCAAAATAATGTTTCTCTCATTAGACCATTTGATAACTCTAAAAATAAAATAAAAATTCACTTTAACTGAATGAATTGCTGTGACTAACTAAAAAAAAACAACAACAAAAAACGAAGTCAGTAGGCTAGCTGCTGTAACTGACAAAAAACTGAACTGATTTGGTCTCAGTCTGAGTTGGTCATTTGTTATTTGTACTGGTGGCACTCAGCTGCATTGTATCACATAGATTAGATAATAATACTAGGCCTCATAAAGTACTAATACTAATATTTTAACTACACTCAACTACACTATACTACACTCACACACTGAGTAACAGTTGTTGAGTTCAGTGACTGATGAGTACAGTGAGTACAGTTGAGTACAGTAATGATTGAATGTGTACATTGTTTAAATTGTAATATTTAAATATTACTAAAGAACTAAAAGAGTATAACTAATTGAGTGGTTGAGTTGTACAAAAAGTCAAGAATCAAGTTATTCAAGTATTTAGTAATAGGCCTAAATGGTACAATCAAATTGACTGCTCAGTTGACGTTGTAAAGTAGATAAGCCCTAATACTTTTTTTAAAATTAATAATTAGATGGGCTAAATTGAGAAATCTTGATTGATAGACGAATGTAATTAAATGTATCACAAATAAATGATTGTCATACAACTTCTTAAATGATGTCTTTTATTTGGGCCTACTGGATAAAAAAAATATTCTTGTTGTTTTAACTTTAATGCTTTATTTTGATACAGAGCATTTGACTATGTCGTTACTATGCCACATCACAACTTTAGGTTTCAATAATTTCAGAATTGGTTCCCATAGCAAAATTCTGAACTAAAAATGAAACGAAGTCAACCTAAGTGGGAACCTCCTTCAAACGAAGGAAAAACAAAATTAAAGCTTTTTAACAGCTTGACTCGACAAAAGGTAATTTTTGCATTATTGTTCAGTATGAAATATGATCAAAGAAATATTTTTTCAGTAGAATGTTCCTGACTCCACGTAGCTCTGATGGGTATCTAACTCATGTTTAGGGAAAATAAAGTTGGCTGGGTATAGTGCTGACCACATTATCTCTTCAAATGAACTATTTCATCTGCCCCATGAGTCTTGGGCACAAATGGGAAAATATGATGATTTTATTAGTTCATAATCTTTCACTTGTTGTTAGCTAGGAATAAAAGACAAAGCAACTGTACTAGAGATAGGTTCATAAAATGTTGAACTATTTTAAAACACAGACATTCAACAAATTACTCGGTTGGTATTTTTTGTCAAGCTTGTTTGTTTAAAAGCATTTTAGCAGATGTGTTTGAACATTACTCAGCAAACATTATGAACTTCAACATTTTATTCATTTGAGGGTACATATTGAGTTAAAAAAAGAAATGCATATAAGACTTACTATCTTTGTTAGGAACATAGTGCTGTATTGTTTCATAGAGTAATGTATGTATATATTAAATCAAATAGAGTTGTACTGGATTATTTTAGGTGTTATTGTCTCTTGTCCAATTGTGTGTTGTTTCTGTTGAGTTGTGTAGGGCAATTTTAAACATGTTTTTCCTATTCAGTATTTTGTAGTAAAGTACTTTATAAACTGGACTAAGATATTGTTTTAAAATTTTTTTTATTACAACTAGGAAGTCTTCATTCCACAATCTGGGAACACAATTAAATGGTACAACTGTGGCCCTACTGTCTATGATGCTGCTCACATGGGCCATGCAAGGTAGATTAACAATTATTTTAAACTAAAGTTCTTAAAAAAACTGGAAACAAAAATAATGTATAAGGAAATAAACATGGGCCAAGATAGGTAGATTAAAAGTTATTTAAATTAAGTTCTTAAAAGACTACAAATAAAAAATTTAAAAGGAAATAAAAATGGGCCCTGCAAGGAAGATTAACAACTATTTTAAACCAAGGTTCTTAAAAAAACTATCAATTTAAAATAAAATAAAATTTATTTTTAAAAATTTCTAATACTGACAATGTCTTCATTATTGTTTGTTTAGGTTTGAATCAACATTTTTTGTATTCCCCATAGGTCATACATTTCATTTGACATCTTGAGGCGAGTCCTGTCTGATTATTTCAAATTTGACATCTTTTACTGCATGAATATTACTGACATCGATGACAAGGTAACATAATGCTATGGCAAACCTTTTTTTACCTTGGTTATGTAACTTATTTTAAAAATATTTTTTTAGATCACACATAGAAGGTAAATATTTTGAGCAAGTTATTTGTATTGTAAAACACTCCTTAATTATGATTTGTTTACATACAATTCAATAGGAAATTTTTGTTGTGTATTTTGGTAGATTATAGTCAGAGCACGACAACAATATTTGCTGCAGCAGTACATTGACAGTAAGCCCAGCCCTGACCAGGTGAAACAGGACGTAGAATCTTCTTTAAAGGTGACACAAACAGCTCCTAACCAACTTTGTTTTGTTTTACTTTAGATGAAAAAATAAGATTAGATATGCAATTATTTTCACTTCATATTTAAAACAGAGCCTAATATAACCTAGACTTTAATTTTAAATGTCCTCTAATCAAATAAAACCTTTAACTATTGCTTAGGATGTAACAAAGCTAAAAAATAATTTTTTTATGTCTGCAGCGTTTAAATTCAAAGATAGCAGATGAAACGGACCCAGATAAACTCAACATGCTGACCAAAATGCAGCAAAAAGTTATGGCTCTAATGGACAGTGGAGATGCTGGACAAAATGTGAATACTGTAATATATCTTTTTTTAGAAATGCTGTGCTGCTAGCCCTTATAGAGTAGTTGGGAATGTGCAGCCTGCCCAATTAACCCTTTGGTAGCTGACTAAAACTAACATGTATGAGGTTTGATTGTTGGATGTTGTTGCTTCTCATCTGTATGCTCCAGATTAACTTTATTTTTATTTTCAAAATACTTTTCCATATTGTTTTATTGCATAGTTTAATTATGTAAAACCTGGCATGCTTTTTTATTAATATAAATTATGTGCTGTCGCCTGTGTTAAGATATAAATGAAATATATTTAAAAATAGTATCTTTATCCATGCTCGTTACTATCACCTAATTCCATCCTTTTATAATCTGTGTAGTGTTAAACTATAATTTATTGTTTTTTGATGATATTTTTTTGTTTTTAAAAGGCCTTTTTTAAAATCTATTTTTAACAAACTGTTTAATTTGAACACTATAACTATTATATAGAAATATAGATTATATAAGAAATATAGATTATTATATTTTGGTTTTTCCTCACTTTATTGTTTCAGTAGCCACCATTTATTTCCCAAGAGATCATTATTTACTTTACACTCAATGCTTTCTTTACTTATTTATGTGTATTATCTCACCTTTGGCAGGATTTGAGATAAAGTAATGTAATTTTCCTGACATAATATGTCCCTATAGTGTTAGCTTTGAATTCTATTTATACTGGTGTACATTTTGAGTAACTAAGTAATCATTATAGTTATGGCTTAATCAGAAGTAGGAAGTAAAACAGTAGCTAATCACCATTGGTTTGTGTTACACCAGGTTAGATTAGAAGAGATCAGTGATGTTCTGGCACCATGGCTAGACAAAACAAAAGGCTCAGGAGTCACAGACAATTCCATTTTCTCTAGTCTACCAAAGTACTGGGAGGAGGAGTTTCACAAGGATATGGAGGCGTTGAATGTAAGGCTTGGTTAAGTTCACACAATTTCTAAACTAAAAAAAGTCAAAAAGTTTATTTTATTTAATATTTTTTTTAATTGATGTTTTTTTTTTTTAGGTACTACCTGCAGATGTGCTGACACGAGTTAGTGAATACATCCCTGAAGTTGTTGAATACATTCAGAAAATCATTACAAATGGATATGCGTATGTCTGCAAATTTTAAAACGTTACCTTAAGTTTTTAAATCAAATAAATTTTACTTTAACTTAATTTGTTGTTTGAGTTGAGCTAACAATGTTGACTTACATTTGCCATTATATGAGCAGTAGCCCATTCATAAAATGTTTTAAATTATAATTACATCTTTTTAAAATTTGAGTACTTTATTTATTGTTGTCTCCTGTTTGTTTTTTTTAAATTATTTTTTAATTGTTATATAATATTATGAAATTTGATTTTGATTACAATATTTCATTATTAATTTTTTGAAGATAACATGTATTGTTACTCTTGATGAAAAAAAATGCTTTCTCACAGTTATGAATCTAATGGCTCAGTTTATTTTGACACAACTGCATTTGATACCTCACCCAATCATTTCTATGCAAAAATGGTACCAGAAGCATATGGAGACAAAAAAGCTTTAGCAGAAGGAGAAGGTAAAAATTATTACAGTTTTTTCAGTTAACCTGGCAATTCTGCACTTCCCACAAACAGTATTTACTGCTTATCTTTCACCTTTTTTATCTTGATGTTTAATTACACAACTTTTTGCCTTGTCACTTATAATTTTTTTTTTTTTTAATTTATATTGAATAAAGTTGGGCTTTAAAATAAAGCTACAGTTTTGTTAACCAGGTTTCCAAAAAAAAACAAAACAATTAAGGTACAAAAAAATGTAAGATAAAAACAAATCAAGTTATCAAAATGTAATGTTGTAGGTGTACTAAAAAAATTAAGGTACAGAAAATTGAAGTTAAAAAATGATGTGATCAAAATGTAATATTTTAGGTGAACTAACTGCCACAGAAAGCGGTGAGAAACGCAATGCTACAGACTTTGCAGTGTGGAAAGCTTCTAAACCTGGTGAACCATCTTGGGATTCTCCATGGGGAAAGGTTAGCCCACACAATTTTACCGTGTATAATAGGATGGTTTAGTTATAGAACACACAATGTTAAACTTGTAAGTATTGTGCATTACATGATTTGTCATATTACTCAGTAACAACATAGACAAATCAGGCTGCTTCATGCATGGAAAGATACCCTAGATTAGTGAAAAAACAATAGTTTTAAGTTTAGACTACCCATTTTAACCAATCACAATCGGTTTCAGGTATGATTCTGGTTCAAATGTCATCAATTGGCATACTAAAAACTTAAGATTTTTTACATTTGTGAAGATTCATTTGTAGTTATTTTACTTTATTGAAAAATTGCTACAATATGAAACGAGTCCCAGAGTCTATCCAGCTGTTATTGGTACCTGATTCGCATTTTGGGGAAAAAGACGGCTGGGCATAGTGCTGATCACACTATCCCCTTGTGTGCCAAGGTCATTGAAACAGATTAAATCTACTGCATCTGCCCCATGAAATCTACTGCATCTGCCCCATGAAATCTACTGCATCTGCCCCATGTTTCTTGGATATGAACTGGGAAAGATGATGATGAAACAAAGATGTTGCTAACATACTGTATTGTGTATTTTATTTATTGATGATCTCCTCTCAGGGCAGACCTGGCTGGCATATTGAGTGCTCTGTGATGGCCAGTGATGTTTTGGGAGAGTCCATGGATATCCACTCCGGGGGTTTTGACCTCAAGTTTCCACATCATGACAATGAATTAGCGCAAGCAGAGGTAGGCTGTCATTAGTTCTATTAATCTACCCCACTGGATAATTCAATAGATTTATGTACAGTTTTAATATGCTAAAGAGGCTGAAAACGTGTGGTAAAGTACATTTCAATCTCAGGAATATATATTTTTAGTACTCTATAGATGTACTTACTTTGGTATGTTGGGATTCGTTAACCTTATTTTTTAAATGTATTATGACCATAATGTATAATTCTATTCCTATAGACTTGTTTTAAAATATGACATTTTTCACAATATAACTTCTTTTTATTGAAAAAATTATGGCTACAAATGTATGCAGGTGGTGGGTTGCTATTTTTTTAATTTATTGTTCTTGTTTTGTAATGTACTGAAATTATTCATTGTAGGCATATTTTGAGCATGACCACTGGGTGCGCTATTTTATCCACTCTGGTCACCTAACAATTGATGGCTGCAAGATGTCGAAATCTTTAAAGAACTTCATCACAATCCGTGAAGTGTTAAACAAGTACACAGCCAGACAGATCAGGCTGCTCTACCTGCTTCATGCATGGAAAGATACCCTAGATTACAGTGAAAAAACAATGGATGTTGCCTTAGAATTTGAAAAGACATTGAGTGTATGTGTTAATATTTATTGTAATTATAATTTATTGTAATTAATAATTTGTAATTATAAACAACAAAATATCGTGCTGGTCATATTTTTTATAATCACTTTCTGTAGCATAAAATTCTATTAGTTTTGATAAAAGGATTTTCACTGAACAATTAAGGAAAAAATATGAGTCTCAAAAACTGAATACACGAAACTGCAAATTTAAACACAGCATTCAATAAAACTAGTTTTTTAGGGATGTTAATGAACATGAAGTAATTGCAATTAAAACTAATTAGAATGTTTAGAATGGTGTATTTTTTTAATGGGAGAGCTTATGTAAAACCTTTTATTACAGGAATTCTTCTTGAATGTAAAAGATTGTGTCCGGTCTGTGCCTTCATCTGGGACAGCTGCCTGGAGTAAATGGACTGAAGAAGAGGTCAAATTGAATGAAAAATTCCAAGCAAAACGGCAAGGAGTGCATGAAGCTCTTTGTGGTAAGTTTTTTTTTTACATCACTCTCATATTCATCTGCAGTCATTCCTATTGAGGATAAGGATGCAACCAAGCCTCTCCATCATAATCTTTTCTGGGTCATTCCTCCAAGCTGGGTCCATGACATTCTGGCTGCTTCTCCTTCTACAGCTGACCGTATCCAAATTTGTTTTGGCCTACATACTTTCCTCAACTCTCATATTGCTACTAATTAATAAAAAAATTTTTTTATTTACTTTATATTAGCCTAGTTTCATGATAATTTGAAGGAAATGATTCATTAAGAAATAATTTCTAATTAAAAAAAAACCAGATAATGTTGATACAAGGGGTGCCATGGATAACCTACGAGAACTAGTCTCCGTCGGCAACTCTTACATGTCAGCAGCCCGCAGCAAGCAACGAGTGGTGAACAGATCTCTACTGATGAACATAGCTGGCTTCATTACAGAGATACTAAAGGTACACACAAAATTACTTTTCTGTTGCAAACAGTTTTTGAATATGCAGATAAACATCATTCAATGTATAAACATAAGTGGATTTGACGATTAACCTTCAAGGTTCCAGCAATATTACCGTCAAATGGTAATAAACATTTAATAATGTTTGCATTATTTTTTAAGAATGTTAGGAGTGAAAGAAAAAGAACTACACCAAACAGATAAGGGGAGGCTACTCACTTAAACTAAATTTTTAATAAATAAGTGGATTTGGTTTTTTTCCAAGGTAGACAAATTTGCAGTAACTTTTTTTGTTGGGTGATCTGCAGACTTTTGGAGCTATCCCTAAAGACCAGAGTATTGGATTTCCGCAAGGTGGATCACAGAGTACTAATGTGAGTTAACATAACTAACCATAATTACTTTAAATAGCAATATTTTTTTTATTTTATCAAACTCACAATTTCCCAAGTTTTTTATACAGTATATTTGTAACTCTATTAAATAACTTCTATTACAGGTGGAAGAAGTTGTCATGCCTTATCTTTCTGCTTTTGCTGACTTCAGAGATAAAATCAGGTCCATTGCAAAAGAAACCAAAGGTTAGTAATTAAAATTCAAAAAGAGAAGGGGTGATTGTTAATTTGTGTTATTGGGTTGGGAGGATGGGGATAAGAATTGTCTTTGTCCTTTAAATTTCCTTCAAGCTAAAATCATAAGTGCTGGCGTGGTTGGGCGAGCGAGCGAATGGTTTCTAACTCCATAATTTCTGAGTTTGGACACCTGGTGCAGAGGAGGCTCTTTAGCTGGGGACAGCAACCCATCTAGGAGAGAAAAACCCCAAAATCAAACAACTGTTGTCTTACACTGAATATTGTTGTGAGGCGGACAAAGGTTATGGTAGCAATTTAAATACAAAAAGAAAAGTAGGCTGAAGTTGGAGTCAACTGGGCATAGATTGTATAATTTGTTGACCCATAATACTAAATTGTGTTGGAGGAAATCCCCTTCAACAGAAGTACAGTTAGGAATGAAGAAATAATTAAAATCATAGCAGTTTTTTGTCAGAAATATGGTTATTTAAAGAAGAAGGGTGGATAGTCTTGCATTTTGTTATAGGTGGTGAAATTGTCTTAAATTGTGTGATATCATTTACAAAGAAATTGTTTGCAATAGCAAAGTCAGCCTAGAAACTTTCCGCTTCATAACACTATAATAACCCAGTCATTCTAGCTGATTAAAAACTAGGGTTTATTTACTTTTCATGACGGTTTTAAGAACAATTATCATCTTTACTTGTGTCTATTTTCATTCAAGTTTGATTACACATTCTCTTGAATCATTACACACTTTTAGCTAATACTACAAGAAAAGCTAACTAAATTTTTCTTACTTGTTGTAACTAATAAATTCAATAGTAATTTTTATATTGTTCAATTTTCATTCAGATGTCGCGGTTTTGAAAGAATGTGATAAACTTCGAGACACAGTTCTGCCTGAACTTGGTGTTCGACTGGAGGATCACGAGGGTGCTCCAACAATCATTAAACTTGTTGACAGAGAAACATTAATGAAAGAAAGAGCCGAAAAACAGAGGGTAGGCTTTCATATTTTAACGGAAAATATACATTGGAATGTCTAAACCAGGAATACAAATGATAAATTTGTACTGTAAGATTTGATAATGGTATTACTCTTCAAAGTACTCTTATATTTCTTTTTAACAGTTGGAAGAAAAGAAATTATTAGAAAAAGAAAAGCTTAAACAAGAACAGGTAAGATCTTGATTTGCCATTTATATTTATTATTTAACTTTAGTGTGTCTCATTCCCTTTGTTTTCTCAAAAGCTATTCTTTAAAAAAAATATTGATGAATAGCTTATAGGAAGAAACAAGGTGAATCTATAGCTAGATCTTTATTTCGGTTAGTGAAAACAGTGTATTGTTTTACCTATCATTTAGACTTGGCATCTAAGTTTTCAGCTCTGTGTTTCCCTAACATGTATGTTCTTGTGATCTGTTCTGTACAGCTGGCTAAAGAAGCACAGAAAAGAATCCCGCCATGGGAGATGTTTAAAAAAGAAACAGACAAATATTCCAAATTTGATGAAAAAGTAAGAAAATAAACATAGTAATCTTTTAAAATTTAAAAATGCGTTATTTAAAATTTTAAGTAAACCATAAATGAAAGTTGTTCTTGCGTTTTCTTTTAGAACTATATTGAAAGATTGACTTTAAGAAGTCAGCAAAAGAACATGTACTTCCCCATACATTTTAACAAAATCCTCAAATAGTTCACACCATTATACCATTAAAGGGAAGTAATGCCACAGCAGGGGAATGAACTCAACTCTAAAATTTATTATCCCCTCTAATTCACTACCCCAAGGTTTCTAAACTATTTCTAATCTAATCTTAGAATGATTAGTGATAGAGTATTTCATCACTTATGTATAGATAAAAGCTGTTTTATCTAGTAGTAAAAATTGTTTTTAAAGTAAAAAAAAAAAAAAAAAAAAAAAAAAAGTAAGATATGAAAAAAATGTGCAACAGATTTTCTCTTCTGTTCTTTTATATTTTAAATTATTTTTTTCAGGGAATACCCACACATGATACTAAAGGTGAAGAGATTGGAAATAAAGCCCTAAAAAAATTGCTAAAACTGTACGGAATTCAAGAAAAGAAATACAATGATTACCTCAAATCTGTGAACCAATAAAAAAAAAAGCATGAAATAAACAATGAATCCACAGCCTGCAACATTCTGGTTATACAGATTGTTTTCAAAACTGATGCATCAGCTGGTGCAACCATGGCAATTAAAAACTTACTGTATTTATCTGGCTTCTTTATAAATACTTTCATTAACTTTTAACTTATCCAATGTATTTTATTTCAATTGTTTGACTTTGGTGATATTTCAGTGAAATTTGTATTTAACTTGAACATTGCACAATAAATTGACTAATTTTCTTTTGGTAACAGCTCATCAATTGTCATAGCTCTTATGTTTTAAAAATCCTCCACAATAACCAAGCAATAAAATGCAGTCATACACTAGTACTAGTTCCAACAAAACATTCACTGTAATATTATGACTATTATGAATGAATATCTAAATTATTTAATTCATTCAAAGGTAGGTGGATTTTTTAAGTACAGGGTCCTATAAGTAATACAGGAATAAAATTTATTTTAAAAGTTTGATCTGGTTTACTAAATGTCCAATTTATTCTCTTAACTGATACATTTACAAGTAAAATGTTTTCATCCACTTATGTTGAAAATAAATGACTCTTTCATTACTTTCAATCAATGGTTTTCACTGTAAAAAAAACTTTCCTAATTGAATGATTTTAGATCCAATATCAAATGGCAAGTGATTCAATGGTTATTTATTAATTTAGCCTAGTCAATTAGAAGCAGCTTGTGAAATTTTAAAGATGCAGCACAATTTTCTTTGACTTGAAGATTATTTTGGTCTAAATTTGGAAACCAATGCTTCTATTATAATATACATTGTTTTTATATATATTTTTTGAAGGATCACTTACAAATACATTTTTTTTCATGAGGTGGATTGGTATATTAATAGCGATTTATTTAAATTATCAAGTATTCATTTTAAAAAATGATTTTTAGAGATCAGTTTACAAATGCAAGTTTACAGCGGTTTCTTACATTTTGAAACGCTATAAATTTTATCCTGTTAAAAAGTCACGCCAATTATGTTGGTGTTGAAATAATTGTCATTGCATTCAGCTAGATTTTATGACGGCAAAGCAATGATTAAATACATGTAAATTGTAAACTTGATTATTTAAAATTATCAATTATTTCTCATAAAATTATTTCTCATAACAGAATACTGCTAAACATACAAGCTCAAATCTAGTAACAAGAACTGAATCTTAAATAAAGACCAGACAAAAAAACAAAGAAACAGATATTAACTTGTGTTTATTTTGAAAAATTCATCTTTCATACTCCAACAGACACTTTTTTCCATTATAAATGAGGACAAAGATAATAAAGTACTTGGTAGTATTTTATCATATCTTTAAATGAACACCATGCATGCAACTTCATGTAATACTTGTGCAATCACAATAAAATGGAACTACAAATTAAAATGGACCTTTATGTACCAAATCATACAAAACTATACAAAGCTGTAAATGTGGATGTTAGTTTTCTCCTTCACTGTCATTCTGGACAGCCCTTCTGCTGAGAAACACTATGTTATCTGTGTGGAGAGACATTTTAACAAACATCATTAAAGAACTATTAGTACTCAATAATGCAACAATTATGTTATAGTGAAATTGAATGATATTACAATAGAAATTTAAAATATTTGCTTCAAAATGAATAAAAAGAAAATTAATTACCAGCAATAACTGAGGTTACGGTCTGTTCTCTTTTACTATCATCCAAATATCTTTGGTATGACAATGATCCCTCTATCAGAATTCTGTCCCTGAAGTGAAAAAAATATCCAATAACATCATTTTCAGTGTACTTTTTAAAATGTGTATTATTAAAAATAAACCGGGAGTGATCTCCCCTAAACTTTCTCGAATATTCTTATATAAAATAACAGGGGATGGGAACTCTGGCTATAGACATGATCTTTAATCCATTTTAAATACTTAAAGTTTTAAAAATAGAATAAAATCTCGTAGACAAATTAATTGCACACCAAGTGAACGCCAAATAAAAAAACGCATAATAGTGCGCAATATTATTAGTACTTTTAAAATTTACATTAGTATTTTGAGAAATCGGAAGTAGCGTAAAGTACTACTTCCAGTCAACGGAAATTACTCAAAATTTAACAGAAGGTAGAGAATTAGATCTTTTACTTACATGTGAAATTTCATTTATCTATCTCATCTGAAATAGTACTCAAGTTATAGGCTTTTGAAAAATTCAAAGTAGGAAAAGTACCACTTCCGGTTATCGGAAATCGCTCAAAAGTTGATACGGATCTACGATTTTGATAAAATACTTATATATGAAATTTCATCAACCTAGCTGTAACGGTACTCAAGTTATCGTGTTTACACACGGACAGACAGACAAGATTGCAAAATTATGTTTTTCCGTATCAGTGAGGTGTAAAACGTCGAGATTTGTAATAATCTTGATTTTTTTTTTTTGCACGATTACAAGACTTTCTCTATACTTCGTATATACGAGAAAGTAAAAAGGGAAAAATAACACTGAATGAAAGGACAATAACTTTAAAAAAAAAATTGCTTGTCTTTAAAGACGCATAAACTGAGCTCAGCAGCTGGTTTTTACACATGATCTATTTTACCTATTGGAAACGGAAACACAGCAAAAGGGAAATAGTTTTTTTTTTTGTAAAATCAGGTTGAACAACACCGCTTTTGACGGGACAGTAGGCATCTCTGCCCTGGCAATACATTCTTGGGCTATTGTGGAGGATAAGTGGGAAGTCTTACTTACCCTCTGTTGATTCTGGTGGCAACATTTTCTCGGAGACTAGGCTTAAAAACACAAACCCTGTGCCAGTCAGTCTTGGTCATAAGTTCGCCTAAGTGATTTTTTAAATCCATTAATGAATCATTCCAATGTATATAATTTACACTAAACAAACTTCACTTGTTAGTAATCTAACAATAATAGAATGAGGTAACATTAACAGACATGATGTTACATACCATTAGATTTTCTGTACGTAGCATTAGTTGCTAAAGGAAAAATAAGTGCAGGGTGCTCTTCTGAGCCTCTGGTTTCAGGATCCCTACCAACTCGACCTAAAAGCGTGACCTTATTTAAACCTGCAGATAAAACAAGACATACAATGAAAATCTAGTATATTAAAAAAAAAAATAAGACAATTTTTTTATTTCCAAAATAACTGTGTATCTTCCTGACTTTATAGTTGACTAGTTTACCTCTTTCAGCTCTTCTGGGAGCGGATATTTCTTCTTCCTCTTGATTGTCGTTAATTTCTGCAGAATCGGATTTTCCGGTTGATGCTAATCTGCTGGACTGTGTAAATATGCTAGCTGTAACCTGCAAATATATTAATTTAATATTAACTAGTTAGGCCTACAAGTATTAAAATTTTTGTTAGATATGTTGTAAAGTTATAGCCTATATTTTGACTTCATAGCGGCCGTAAAAATAATTAAATTACAATTTGTCACTGGTATCTCCCCCCCCCCCCCCCCCCAACAAGAAAATATACAAAGGTCGCAGTGAGCTCATTTGAGGTCAGAACATAGTAGGCCTAGAGCGCATCGCACAGCAGGAATAACACTTCTATTTAAGATTGGCCATGAGGTCATTTTTTATTTTTCCTAAAACAAGCTGTATCAAACACAACCGGGCTCGGTTGATGTATTTGTCCTTCAAAGAACTGCAATATTTTATAATAGATCTACTTTTTCTCAATCTTTTGCAAAAATATTTAACTGAAAACATCAGTGGAAAATTCGGAATTAACATTTCATGAGAATTCCAGAAGATTTTTACAATTTTTAAAATTCTATGAGTTTTCCAGGACCACCTGCCCGCATGAAACATAGATTTTTATTTGGCCGCATTTGCGCGTATGGCCGCCTTTGCGTGGTTCACGCCACGTTACGCTCAATCTATACCGTAGGTGGCACGCGATCTTAAAAAAAAACAAACAACAGATATCAGGACTGCCCGATTTTTTTTTCGTGGTAGCAATTTAATGTTGACACAGATCTAGATCTAGTTTAATACTTGTAAAAAAAAACCACTAGTGTCTGTAGTGGGTCATATGACAGTCCTAGATCTAGCAGCTATCTAGCTTAATCAAACTGTCCTTTAGTAAATTGTTTTACAGCTATCTAGCATGCGTCATAGTAGATCTAAGTCTATATTATTATCCTATGTGAAATGAAAAAAAATTTCAATTTGCTTGAGGAGGAGGGGGGGAAGGAAGAGAGAAGTGAAGACACAGACAATCTTGTGAACTTGTGTTCATTCTATGACGTATGCTTTAGGCCTGCTGAACTCAGTGGCCTCGCCGACCGTGGTGGGATTTTCCACCCACGGGATAGTAAACGTAAGGCAAGCAATCACGGCAGTGACGATGTTTGGAAATTTTATTTAAAAAAAAGAATCACACATCATATTTTCAATATGAAACAAAAAAAAATGTAAAAAAGTCACTAAAACCGGTCGTGCTGACCTTGGGTTCGAACTCTGGGTCTATGAACTACAGTTTACAGCTGGCACACTGTTGACTCAATAACACCGGATGTGTTGGAGAATGAAAAAGTAAGCATTTTCAATCACAAGATGGCAAATCCAACCTGCGAGAAGCGTAGTCACATCCTTACAGGCCACGCTCTGAGAGACGCGCAGTCACTTCATTTTAATTTTCATTACAATATTAAAATATTTAATGGGCATCTTGAATACCTAGATCTAGAACCTTCGACTCTGAGACTATCCTCGCTTGGGTCCATTGATTAAAATT
The DNA here is from genome assembly GCF_028476545.2 of Physella acuta. Taxonomy (NCBI): domain Eukaryota; kingdom Metazoa; phylum Mollusca; class Gastropoda; family Physidae; genus Physella; species Physella acuta. The sequence continues at coordinate 19,187 of NW_026732195.1, read as the reverse complement.
ATAAATAAAATGTCTTAAAATGAATTTTCAGTTTAATTTTAATTTTTAAGTCCTCTGCCTCTAGCTAGAGATTTAGAATTTTAGATTAGATTAAGAATCTAGATCTAGATCAGATTATAGAATCTAGTCTAGATCTAGATATTTAAAATGATCTAGAGATCTAGAGGTGCCTGGCTGTTACCTGCACCTGGGCTTGATGTCTTTGTTGACTCTACACAGTCTACACTCGACTCTTTGATGTCGATGATGAAATCAAAATTCAGGATTTTGTTGGGTCTTAAACTAAAATCTTTAGACTTTAACTTTAGGGTATTATAATATCATCATAACTCACCCTCTTTTGTAGTATTCTCAGCATTTTGAAGCAGTTTTTGTTCGATTCCTAGACTCTATGTCTGTTACAATAAATAAACTTAAATGATCGGGTACAAACTAGATCTATGACCTTCTACTATTCTAGCCGACACATGCGATCGAAATACAGTGAGAGTTACTTCCCTGGGCATAAGCTAAATCCTAACTGGCCTATCGCTCTACCGCTAGGACAGGGGTCTCCAAACTTTTCAGTCCGAGGGCCGCATTAACTATCAAATTTCAGTTCGGGGGCCAGTTTCTTCCAGGCATGTCTTTAATTTTTCTGGGCAAAGTTCCTCAGCCATCACCAACAAACGATTTTTCCTTAGACAAAAAGATCTCCGCGGGCCGGATGAGAGGACTTCGAGGGCCCGCGGGCCGTAGTTTGGAGACCCCTGCGCTAGGACAACAATTTTCGGGGGGGGGGGGGCGGACACTGTCAAAAGTAACTATTTTCTATATAAATTCCATTTCGTTCGGGGGGAGGAGGGGGAGGGAGGAGGAGGCGGTAGACTTTCTTCGGGGGGGGGGGGTGCTTCCCCCCCTCCCCCCGAAGAGATGCCTTGAAGAAACTGTTCTGGATCTATAAAACATTTCCCATGGACTTAGTATGCGATACCGTTCGCTTTGTTTCGATGTGTAAAAATAAAAAAGTAAAAACCAAACACTGTATTGTATGTCTGTGGGAAACACAAGTTTCAAATTCCAAAAGCAATGACTGCTTGGTCTTTTATCACATTTGCCTTTTTTTTTTACATGATATAAACATTTTAATTTTAAAAAAGAAAAGAAATTGAATAAGAAAGACATATCATCACAAATTTGGAATACAGAAATAATATTACATAGTTATAATTCACAACGAGATCAGGCATCTCTTCGGGGGAATTTATATGGAAAATATATACTTCAATAGTGTCCGCCTCCCTCCCGGAAAATTTAGTCGTCCCCTCCCGGAAAATTTAGTCGTCCCCCCCCCCCCACACACACACCGGAGAAAAAAGTTTAGTTTTGAATATATTTTCAGATGTAAATACAGAGGCGGGGCGAGGGTGCGAGCCGCACCAGGTGACACCATTTAGGGGGGGGTGACACCATATTGCAAAAAAATTGCAAAATGTACAGAAGAAAACTGCTTTTTGCCAGTTCCATAATGATTAATTCAAGTCAAATAGTCTTTTAAGTAAAAATCGACAATTTTTATAATATTTACAAGAGGATGGGGTGACACCATGACGTAAACGTGCTAACAATAGAGAAAACAATGCAACATCCAATTGTATTATTAACAGACTATAGATAAACATCGTTACTATTAAGTCTGCAGTGATTAAAGCTTATAAACATACACTCATACACACACGCACACATATGTATGTGTGTATATATATATATATATATATATATATATATATATATATATATATATATATATATATATATATATATATATATATATATATATATATATATATATATATTGATTTTTCTTTGAAAGGGAGGGGGTGACACCACGAAGTGCCGCACCGGGTAATACCCGACCTAGCGACGCCACTGTGTAGATACTTTAATTTTTGTACGAAGATTGTAAGCATAATCATCGACACAATGTGACCATGCATAAATGTTTTGAGCTTGAATTAGCTGACCTACAGGGGTATAGACTAGATTGGAGTGGCCTAGTGGTGGAGAGCTGAACTGCTAACCCGTACGGTTTCCAGTTTGAATCCGGGTTCAACTGAGTAGACCGTCCACCTAATTCACGTTAGGGTGAGTAAAGGCGGCTGGGCATATTATGTGCTGACCATACTACTATCCCTTCATATGCCGGTGGTCACAGAAACAGGTGAACTCTTCCTTACTTGCCATTAACTTAACTATTTTACCATTGTTATAAAAAAATTTACGTGACCAACAAAAAAAAACAAAAAAAAACAACAACAACAAAAAAACCCGTCAGGTTTTTTGAAAGGGAACTTTACGTTACTTGGTACTGATTGGAAGAACGTGTCCAATGTAGTCAGCTTCTCTCTCTTCTTATGGGGTTTTCTGGCGTGACAAATGATGTGCAGCCCCATAAGTGCACTGAATGCACTGTCAAAACGGCCCGGGACAAATCGGGCCCGTCAAAACGGCCCCGTTAATATGACCCCCGTCAAATGGATCCCCGACAAGACGACCCAGTCAAACTAGCCCAGTCAAAAGGGCCCCGACTTATTGGCTCCCGACATATTGGCTCCAGACAAATGAATCGTATGACCACTATTGGCATAAAAGTAACCATTTTGTAGTACCTCTACTATCACTGTAATCTCTTTTAAATGCCTGAATGCAATTGTTTTTCATGACCAACATCAATTCACAAACAAATCGAGCCCTTAACACTTATTAACAGCTAATACTAAAATTTTGATAATGTTTAATTTACAACAATAAAGATCTGTTGCTTATAAGCGAGCACAGAAGTGTAAATGTATGATATACATTATGTGTAATAGATTGAGATAATTGTGAGGTCAAGGGAACTCACTCTTCTGTATTAGTATTATATTTATATTGTTATCTTGAGTGATGTCCCTTACATATATAATAAATATAATACTAATACAGAAGAGTGAGTTCCCTTGGCCTCACAATTATCTCAATCTATTACATTATGTTTACAGGATAACGGCATTTTGTTTTGATAACCTACAAGCATACCCCCACACACTGAGTTGGAACAGCCGATAACCGACTCATTTATGGAAGTCATAGATAGATGACCCTTAAATTAAAACATACTATTTCTTATAATAGATAAACTATTATAAAAATAATGCCTGCCGAACAAGAGATGCATACGTTGTGTTACTTAAGTGTGTTGGATAAGTTAACTCTAAAGAATGTTGATAAAGGGGTCCCACTGGCAGGTGTCATATTCAATGAGACCGTTTTTCCGGGAGACTTAGTCTCTACAGAAACCGTATTGTCAGTGTTCTTTTTGTCGGGAGCCAAATTGACAGGAGCCTATTTGTCGTGAGCCAAAATGACAGGCGCCTGTTTGTCGGGAGGCGTAATGACGGAAGCCGTTTTGTGGAGAAACAGCATAAAGTACTACTTCCGGTAAACGGAAATTGCTCAAAATTTGACAGTAGGCAAAGAATTAGATCTTTTACTTATATGTGAAATTTCGTTTATCTATCAGAAACAGTACTCAAGTTAATTTAAAGGCTTTTGAAAAAATGAAAGTAGAATAAGTTCCACTTCTGGTTACCGGATATCGCTGAAAAGTTGACACAGAACTACAAATTTGATATTATATATGTTACGGTCAAAGCCCGAAGTCGGCCAATGCTAGGATTGGCCGGCCAATCCGCGCATTGGCCAATATCGCCTCCCATAGGTCGGTCAAACTCCGAAACTTTGCTTGATTTCGGCCTTTGGCCGGCCAATCCGCAGACTGGCCATGGTGGACCGGCCAAAGTCTTAATTAGAAGATCATCTGGCTAGGGACGACCGGCCAAAGTCCGAATTAGAAGATGATGAGCAGACTTTGTTTTTTTATGCCGTAAGGATCATGAAATTAAGTCTTTATTGATTATTAGTTAAAGTAAATGACAGAAACATTCAAATTTTTTATTGTACTACTCAATCTATCAATATCATCATTTGTTACAACAAGTTGAACTTTTATGGCATTTAGAATTACATAGCAGCTTGTTATTTTTATACTTGCAGCGATTTGTTGTGCACTTAGTTGTGCAATTGCAGCGAATGTAGCCTTGGCCGCCGGTCACTGATTGTGAAAATGCGATGGTTCTTAGTGATTTTTCCTCAGTGCCAACTGACGACAATAAGAGCAGTTTTTCGTGAAGAATTGAAAACTCACTTCTAGCATACAGTTGTTTTAGAACACCATGTTTCGTTCCTAATTTGTAGAAACCGCCCTCGACGCTTATAACAACTGCAATCGCGCTTCGGGGATCATCGTGACCTCTGTCAACATCTGGAAAACGGATGCGTACATTGTCACCCACTTCACAATCTTTAAATTTTGTATTTGATGTTTTAAGCATTTTAGCACCTTGAGTTTGCAAGCCAGTATGAGCTGCTGATCTGTGTTCCATGATGTCTTGTTTGTTGTGACACAATCTGCAGGTAATGTTCCCTCCGTACCATTCGTCTGCTTCATTGGGTATTCCACAAATAGCATGGACATCGTTGCCACAGGATCCAAAAGAATGAGCTGCACTACAATGTTTTTCACAAACTATAGAATCTGTTGGCCACATAATTGTCACGCAACTGGTCTGGGCGTTCCGCCACGGCAGTGTTAGCTGAGGATGTCGTTGCATTTATGGCAACCTCCATTTCTTGTTCAATGTTCTCAAGATCTTCCTCAGTAACTATTTTATCGAGAGCCCATATATGGAAACTAACATGGATTTACATTTTTTTCTTTTGACAGCCATCTGCTATGTCTGTCTCATGGTCTGACGGCCCTTGCATATAGAATGCTATACAAACAAGAGCTAAACAATACGTTACTCTCAATGAAAACGCACCCAGAATAATGAAAATGCGATCACAACTTAGTCTAGATAGAACATTGGCCAGGACATCCCGGCCAGTGCGCGGATTGGCCGGCCAATGTACAAAATACGCTGTCAAGTTTAAGCGTTTCGGACTTTGGCCAGTACGTCACGGCCATTGCGCGCATTGGCCGGCCAATGTACGAAATACGATCTTAGTGCTAAGTTCTTCGGGCTTTGGCCAAGAGAGCCGGCCAATGCGCGCATTGGCCGCACTTCGGGCTTTGACCGTAACATAAATAAATATATATATATATATATATATATATATATATATATATATATATATATATATATATATATGAAATTTCACCAGCCTAGCTGTAACGGTACTCAAAATATCGTGTTCACAGAATACAGACACATACATACATACATACACACACATAAGCATACGGACAAAGTTGCCAAACCATGTTTTTTCGAGGTCTTTAAACGTCGAGATTTTCACGAGATTTTTTTTCTTAACTGTTATTGATTTTAAAAAATAATTAGTAAACAGTATGTTCAGTGTATAAAATAAATAAAAGGAGTATTTAAAATACCTACCACATTGCATTTGATCGATCCCCGCTAATTATTTTTTTCCTAACACCAAAACAAAGTAATAAAAAGTAAATCGCCCCCCCCCCCCCCCCCCGTATCAACAAGGCCAGATACAGATATGGCATTACACAGCGTTATCAAGATGAGAATCTTCATCACATATGTTAAGGCAGTATTGATTTCTGTTTCCGAGACTTGAAGGGTTAGGGGTCATCCATAAAAGACTTCACGCTTTTTTTTACGATTTTTACCCCCCCCCCCCCTCCCCTCCGTCACACGTCGTCACAAAAAGCCATACTATAATACGGACCCCACTCCCCCTACCAATGTGACGTCATTTATGATCGACCCCTTACCAAAACAAATTTTAATACAGACTGAGACAGGCTACAGTCGTTAACCTACAGATATGTAAGACAGATCCTCAAGATAAGACGGATTGACAAAATATCCAGAAGACCAGTGGCAAAACACCAACCAACATCCAATAGACAGGGACATTAAATCATGAAAATGGGGATGGATAAAGCATAGCATGAGAACAGAGTTTCTTCCAGTCATCTCTACGCCCCCCCCCCCCCCCAACGAAATTGAATTTACATAGAAATATATACTTGCAACAGTCCGCCCCCCCCCCCCCACCCTCCGGAGAAAAATGTCTGGAATAAACACTGGAGGACAGTAGAAAGATGAGGCAAGAGCTGCCGGGCTTACAATGGGCGCAAATAAAGCCGCTAAAAACTGAGTCCGATGGAGAGGCGACGCCACTTTTTATACTTTAGTATACGATCAAGCCTATAGATTTTTATACAATATAAGAAATCTGCACAATAAATTACAATAAGCCTAGATCTCTCTAGATCTAGATCTAGATGAGATAGATCTAGTCGGATAAAATATCGGTAATAATATTTTACTAGATCTACTATAATTTTAGACTATTGTCTAGGCGCTATAAGTGAATAATAATATTAATAATTAACTAGGCCTAACATCATTATCTAGTCTAAGTCGAGCTCCCGCATGCGCAAAGCAACACTGAGTTCAGACGCCATGTTTGTGTACTTCTCATTTGATCATAAATGATTTTTCAATTTCGATGGTGAAAATTCTGTTGTAAGATTTAATCTAAATTTACGGCTCGGTGTTCATAATCAAAACCTAATAAGCAAAACTGTTTGACGCAATTTCGCATAATCTACATCTATTTGCTTAAGGTGTAATCAAGAGACCCCAAGAGTAATAGATCAGTAGAATCTAGTAAAGTAAAATCAATTTTGTTAGTTTAGTATTCAGATTCGAACCTCATCAGTCTGAAACGAAATCAATCCAGCATGTAGAATCTAGACTAGGCCTAGAATCTAGATCTAGAATCTTATTCTAGGCCTAGCTGAAGTAAAGAAAACAACAAACAAAATAAGAGAGGCTTTAATTTTCGTCAAAGAGCCAGTGCATTCACCGGTTTAAGAACTCATTACATTAATATTACATACATACATACATTTAGTTAAATTTAGTTAGTAAATAAGTAAATAGATTAGTTAGGACATATTACATATTACATAAGCCCTTAAGGTTATTTTTTATTTTTAGATCTAGAATCTAGTTTACATTTAAAAATTTAAAATAAAATCTTGAACTAACGACTAACAACCAACATTTACCCTAATACTAATAAACTAGATAGTCTTATCTTAACTCTAGCTAGTCTAACTAAACTTTACTAAAGTCTAAGCAAATACAATAGTGTAACAATAGAGATCTGATAAACTAACTAAAAATCTCAAAGTAATTAATTATTTTAAATAAACATAGGCCTACTTTAATTAAAGCACTGTTTCTTCCAGACTTTTTTCTCCAGGGGGGCACTTGAAATTTTGGGGGGGGGGGTTGGGGTGGGGCGGACACTAGTAAAAGTATATGTTTACTATATAAAATTCATCTCGTTCCGGGGTGGGGCGGCTGACTCGCTTCGAGATGTCTAGAAGAAACTCTGGGGGGGGGGGGGGGGGGCGGTAGACTTTCTTCGGGGGGGGGGGGACACTGTTAAAAGTATATATTTTCTATATAAATTTCGTTCGGGGGGGGGGTGTAGACCTTCTATGAGGGGGGGCAGACTTTTAGGGGGGGGGGCATATTCCCCCCCCCCCCCCCCCCCCCCCCCTGAAGAGATGCCTGGAAGAAACTCTGCTTTAAGGCCTATTTATTCATATTTTTGTAAAAGGAATACATTTTTCAGCATCTGTCTCGGTTGCAGTAGTTACTAGTGGTTTGTTTGTTATGCTGCTAGCTGTATTACTTGTATTACACTAATTAGTAATTACAGTAACATTACTTAACTGTATTCACTAATACGCTAATACTATTAATATTATTACTACTGTTTAATTAGTTTTTAGATGTACTGGTGAATACACTACACTTGAATACACTCTACACCATCACTGTAGGCCTTCACCTTAGTAATTATTAGTAACCCATAAACAGTAGCCTATATATATATATATATATATATATATATATATATATATATATATATATATATATATATATATATATATATATATATATATATATATATATACAAATAGATATCAATATAGATAGATATAGATATATACATGACATAGATATTTACAATTTTTTTCAGAATTTTAAAAATATTAAAGCAGCTAGAAAAATGAAGCGGACCTTAAAATCTAATCAACTAGAAGAACAGCCTTCAGAATCAAGAAGCAAAAGACAAAGAAAACCTACTGAAAAATATCTCCAAGCGATGACTACTCTGGCACCTGTGTCTGGTTCAACCCAACCTTCAGACACAAACCAGAAGCTTAAAACGCCTTTAAAAATTAAACTGAAGCCAGATAGGATGCAGAGTCCGGCACCTTCAGCAATCACCCATGATAACGGCATGCTGCAGAACACACAAGTAACTGATCCTGATTTAAAACAAAGTGATACTCCGTTTGATCTAAACCAGTGTCTTATTATTGACATGAATGTGAAAGAAAGTACTAAAGGGGAATCTGAGGATAAAACGAATACAAGTAAACATGAAGCTTCAAAACAGGAAGAAAAAACTCTATGCTCAGAATTAGAGAGTGGAAATGATGATGAAACATTTAAATCTTCCTCATCAGAAGAATTACTTGATATTTCTGAGACTTTTATTACGATTGAGACCAAAGATGGACTGAGTTCTGAAAAGATACCATTTTCTCATTTCTTACAGAAGTTTGTTGTTGACAAAGCTTCAGGGAATGTGAAAATTGATTTGGCTCAGCTTCTGTCTACAAATGATAGTTCAGTAACAACAAGCAATAAAAGTGTTTTGGTAAAAACATTTCCAGAATTTGATGATAAAAATACGCCATCAGCCTCATCTTCACATGGGCCCATGCAGAGTGTTGATTCAAAGATTGGTATTGTACAGGCTTCATCAGTGTTTGCTGAAAACCCTACAAAAAGACGAGGGCGGCCACCTAAACAGAAGAAGAATATTGAAGTAACTCCCAAGCCAGAGAACCTACCTAAAGTCAGAATTCCAGCACAAAACTATCCCCAAATAAGAACCACCTCAGATTTTACTAGTAAGCCCAGAAGGTCCAACCGCACACCTGCGAAAAATTCCAGGTTCGGGGACGATTACGTGGACAGCATAACCCTGGGGAAGGTTTCCTCCTCGTCAATTGTATTACCAGCATCTTGGAACACTCAGCTCATGACTTTAGCCCTTGCTGCTGAAAGACACAAAAACAAACCTCCGAAACTTGTTCCTGCAAAAGGTACGGTTGAAAATGGCAAAAGTTATGGTAATGTCAAATTCTGCATCAAAAATGGTTCTTCGCATAATGATAATATAAACTCAGTTATAAATCAGAATTCAGAAAAAGTTAACTTAGATAAGAAATTTTCCCATAACATAAATATAGAAAAAAATACAAGGAATAAAATTGCTGTTTCGGATGATGAATTAAAGAAAAGTAGCATCAGGGGTCCTAAGACTTTGAAAAAATATGATGCAGTAAATCCTGTGATGAAAAGATCTCTGCGTGAAGCACTTAATCATACACTTGAAACGACCAAACTCCATCTTTTACCTTCAAAACCATTACTGGAAAATGCAGAGACAGCCAACAAATCAGCATATTACACAATCATGGAGCCAAAACTTGAACCTAATGGTCACGGGCTGTTGATTCAAAAAGATAAGGACAGCATTAACTTTAAAATTGTTAATTTTAATGGCTCCCCACAGAATGGGTTGCCCCAAGTGTCTCAGTCTTATCCCCAAGATCGTTACTTCAGTTGTGATTTATGTGATCAAATATTCCAGTCTTCAAGCACATGGCTCCTACATAACAAATACCAGCACAACCGAGCCATCGACTCTTTTGAAAAGACCACCGCCATCCAGGAGAATCATGAATTTACTTGTGAATTTTGTAGACAGAGATTCCCGTATAAATTTATGTTAGATATCCACATAAAGCGAAAAAGACACAGTGAGGTAAAGAGTTTTCGGTGTACACTGTGTAAAGAAGTTTTTGTTACGCACAAGGAGCGAGAAGAGCATTGGATGATGTCACATCCTGCACGAAGTTGTGCATTGTGTGGTAAACAGTTTACTAATATCGTTATGCTGAGGCGACACATTAACAATAATTGTCATGGTGCTCGCTTTAGAAAAAGGCCAGTATCTGATGAGATGAGCGCAGAGGAAAAAAATGGTCATTTCTCAAGACAAAGCAGCGGATTTAGCAGAAGAGAGCGACAATGACAATGGTGATGATGCATCAAAAGAAACTGAAGCTGAGGAAGATGATGACGATAATGAAGAAGATGAATGTGGCGGCGTAAGAAGCGATACCGGTAAAGTCAGATGTCAGACCTGCAGGTTGCAGTTTACAACCTATTCTGGTTTATGGCATCACAAGCTTGAGGAACATGAAGAGTTCTACCCAGAAGGGTTCAAGGAAACTTTAAAAGACAAACTAAAAATGAATAACTCTGCTTTTTTGAACGCAGACTGTGCTGAGACACAAAACCATTCAAGTGCTGTTAAGAATAGGTTCTATGTTATCATGCGACCGGAATGGCCACCTGAGAAACCAAATCTGACAATAAGTGTCGTGGACAAAGATTTTCTATTTAAAGTTAAAGATTCAAAAACAAGTACCACTGACTCCTTACCACAGAACAGCTACGCCGATGCACCACCAATAAAGGAGACAACATTTGAGTGTGCTGAGTGCGGAGAGTATTTTCAATATGCCAGTAATTACAGGGAACACAGGAGTCGAGTACACGGCGAATGTTTTGAGATCCTCAGACTTCTTGGCGCTTTCCAGTGCACACTTTGTTCAGAGACTTACCCGTGCCAGTTTATGCTGGACAGACATTTAAAAAAACACATTGGAAAAAAAGAATTACCCTGCACTTTGTGTGGTGTAGTTTTTCACAAAATTCAAGAGAGACGACTACACTGGAAAACTGCCCACCCTGGTATCGGCTGTCCCAACTGTGGTAAAATGTACGCTAGTATAAAATACTTACAGAAACACATCTCTCTCAATTGCCAGGATCATTTCCCACCTACTAAGAAATTTTTGGAATTTCAAAAAAGGCAGCATAGTGATTTTGAGATGAATAAAAATGAAAAGAAAGTTGAGAAGAAGATTATCAAATGCCACCTGTGCCCTAAGATATGTAGCTCCATACACGGCTGGAGAAGGCACATGTCTGAATCTCATGAAGACGCTGGCTTCTCCAAGCTCTCAAACACCTGCATCATTTGCAACGAATTGGTGTATGGTTATAAAGCATTAGAAAAACATCTGCTGCAAAATCACGCTGTTGATTCTGGCTTGCCGGTTGAAGAAGAGGAAGGCCTGGTTGAGGAAGCATTGAAAAAATGTGAAATGGACATAACTGCTTACAGGAAAGCAGGAAAATCCAACACAGATATTTATCAAGACGAAGAAGGAAACTATCACTGCCCGTCGTGTCCAAAGGTACACTCCGATATCAAAGCCTTAAGGACACATATAAGGATACATGTCAACATGAAGTTAGAATGTGCAATTTGTAAAAAGGATTTCAAGAACCACATCCTTCTGAGACAGCATGTGCAGAGGCACAGGAAAAAGGCTGTATACACGTGCGAAACTTGCAAAAAGAACTTCCTCACTCTACAGAAGTTGAACAAGCACCGTAAAGTTCACCACAATGGTGGTAAATTTGTATGTGAGTTGTGCGGGATATCGTTTGCGTTAAACGACTACCTCCAAAAACACAAGCGTTGCCATACGGACAAAAAGCCTCACAGCTGCACAATCTGCTGCAAAACATTCCGTACAAAACCAGAGCTTAAAGTTCATGTGTTAATTCACACTAAAGAAACTCCTTTTAAATGTCAGTTTTGTGATAGGGGGTTCTCTCAAAAGGGAAACTACCGAATTCATCTGTCACAGCATACAGGTGAAAAACCATACCAGTGTGATCAGTGCGAGATATCTTTTGCCCTCAAATGTCACCTTAAACGTCACAAAATCACGCATGACCAGAAGATAAATTACCGTTGTGCCTGGTGTGACAAAGAATGCACCCAGAGAAAGCATATGCAGATGCATGTACAGAGAGTTCACAAGGAGGACTTCTTTCAGTACGAAGAGCACATGAAACTGGAGACCCCCATTCCTATCGCTCCTTCTCAAGCTAAATTATACAACCGTAAACATTGTAAAGTGAGTAAAGTTCGGAAACAGTACAAAACAAGGGCGAAAAAGTGTGATTCATCCATACAGCAGCTACTGGACGGTGTTGTGACAAAAACTGAAGTGATGGACGATGATGACGTTGAGACCTCTCAGGACATTGTGATAGAGCCAATGGTGGAACAAATGATCAAAGCTGCCCACGAAAGTGGGGACTATGAAATTCTGGTCAGCCAAGACAATCAGAACTTTGCCAAGCATACGATAGCCGCTGGGCTGATTAACCATGACACATCAAATGTGGAGATTGTTATGGGTGAAAATAATGAGATAAACATTATTATCAGTGATCCAAGTGCGCTGCATGAAGTAGTAGATGAACACCTAGAGGTAGATTCGGCTGTTGTTCATGAATCTTTACAGCATGTGGTGGAAGCTTTTTGTCATGGCAAAAATGTTCACGAGGAGAATGATCACATGCCTTCAAATATCTCATGTTGAAGCAGAGCTGTTGTTATTTATTTGGTGTGTTCCAATTTTTAAAAGGTGTTTCTTTAACCATTGAGTTAGCAGTTTTACACACCTAGTCAAATTACAAAACTTTTCTCATAATTATTTCACAGTTAAGTTGAATGGTTTTACTGTGTACGGTGTATTCAAACACAAAAATTACTACATTGTCGTAATTTAGTCTCAGTTTGTCAATTTAATGAGGCTTATTTATTATTTGTTTGATTATTATAGTGCAGCACAGCATATACATATATTCATAAAACAAATATATGGCCCTATTAGCTATTTGTGTTAAGATTGCATATTTGAGTGTGATTGTAATAAAGTTTTCTATATTGTTAAAAGTTTTATCAAATAAATTAAAATGTGTGAGTTGATGTATTTTTAAGAGTATTTGGCCTTAAATTAAAGTTACATCCAGCTATTTTTACTGTCAACATACAATGGTTTTATGTATTGCTGTTTCAAAAGATTTTAAATGATACTATATTATATATATATATATATATATATATATATATATATATATATATATATATATATATATATATATCAAAGCTGCGCACAACAGATGAGTAAACTGTTGACAATGCATTTGATCATATTTTTTATTTTTGAGTTATTCAACATTATCTCCCTTTATGATTCACATATTTTTGAGTTATTCAACATTATCTCCCTTTTTGGTTCACATAAAATTGGATCTGTATTGACATAAACAAATATAGAAAAAATACTGTTTTTAAAATTATCATTACCTTGGCATAGCGGTGACTTAACCCTCTTTGATGCTTATGGAACATAGGGCCTCCACCATTTTCTTCCATTTCATCTGATCCCCAGCTATTAATTTTGCAGTCTCCCTAGACATCCCTGTTGGCTTCAGTTTTGGCATACAGGTACAGAGTAAATTTATAAAAATGGGCAGATTTTTTTCAAGGGTTTTTTAAAATGATGTTTGCAATGTTATAACATGAACTGGGTAAAACAATCCGTCTAAAAACCTGTCTGACTATTTCTATTTTTTATCTGATCAGATATTAGTTTCATTTATTTAAATTGTTGTTTAAGCGGCTTATAATTATCTGTTTCTGGGTAGATACATTTTTAAGTCTTATTATTAGTATTATTAAATGAGCTTTTGGCTTTTTTTTTTCAAACCAACCAATTTTTACATTGAATATAAATTAAACAATGTGGTTTAATGAGCTTTTAGATCTAGATACAATAGTAACCTAAGTGAAACAAAGTTGTGTTTTGTTTTAGCAGAATAAATATATTTCTAGTCATGCAGATACTCCTAGCTTTAAATTGTAAATTATTACTGGTAGTTATATTTATATGTTTTGCTTTATCTGACACCTTACATTTATGGGTATCCAATGTGTTCTCTATTGAAAATTTATTTACCCAAAAAAAACTGGTTGATAATTTTAAACATTCCATTGTGAGTTTACATTCAATGATTTGTTGATAATGTTGGCAAATTGTGTTTAAAAAGACTAAAATGTGCTAACAGCAATGTATTTGCATGCTTATTTCATGAAATTTTTTAAAATAAATTTTTGTTTGAGATAAAGCCCAAAAAGATTAGTTTTGAAGAAGATGAATATATTACAAAACATTCTCTCTACATTAATTTATAACCAGAAAACAGCTAATATCATATATGATATCGAATTACAAGTTAGTTCTTATCTATGTGCTGTAGAGGGTATGAATGCCAGCACCATAGCTCCTTTGTCCTCAAATTACTTAACGGATTGATAGTAGTATTGAGAAAAAAAAGATGTTTGCATCAGTATACCATTAATTAGGTCTTATTGTATTTTTGATTAGAAATGATGTCTTCCAGTTTTTAGCGAAATAACAGAACATATATATATATATATATATATATATATATATATATATATTTCTCCTGGATTTAAATAACACACTGACCTCACGTGAAGTTGCAATAAATTATCCTTCTGTAAGTTTAAATCCCCTAAAGCTGGTGGTATTGGAAAACTAAACGTACATTGTTTTGAGAGTTATAATAGTTATATGTAGACCATTGTATATATTTTTTATTTAAATGTTAAAAAATGCCATTATTGTTGACATATTATAAACTATAGCTCATAAGTGTACAAATATTGCCAAATGTTTTCTTGAATAAAGTGCTTTTTGGTGATAACTCTGTTACATAATTATGTCCCTTAGTCTCACTTACTTCCCTTGAAATATATCCTTTGACACAACTTTGTTTCAAGTTTATCTCTGCTCATCACCCTTGTTATTGAATGGGCAGCCAACCAAAAATCTCAAGAGTTATTTGTTCTGTGTCATCTTTATCTGGCTCCAAATGATGTTCATGATGATGTATTGGTTTATTTATATTGATTGTTAATTGTTGCCTTTTTATTCTTTGGAAAACTGAAGGTGCAGTAAATACAAGTATCTTTGGTTCTGAGAATTATCTGATCTTGTTTGATAAGATAGTGCAAGTATAATAACAATAACATTGTCTAGTCTCATATGGATTACTCTTTGGTGGAGAAAGGCTATGGTAACACACCCAGTATGAAAAGCAGGCTGCAGTTAATGCCATATAGCACATACCATATTGGCGCATAATATTTAATTATGTTTGAGAAAATCAATAAAAATATATCACAATTAAGAACGAAGAAGACTGCATAAATACATGAGTCTACCATCTCAAATGTTTGAACCAGTGCCCCAACCAAGAAATCAACATTGCAGTACAATCAAATGTATACACGAGGACAGTTATTTTACATATAATTGACTTTCCATTCAAAATTTTACGTCTACTGTAACTCAGACTGCAGTAGAATGAAATGTATACTTAGGGGTCGTCCATAAATGACGTCACACTCGTAGGGGGTGAGGGTGGTCCGTAATTGGGGGGGGGGGGGGGGGGGGGGTTCAGATGGTGTGACATCCATGCGTGACGTCACGTTTTTTCTGACGAATTTATCTCCCCCCCCCCCCCACCCCGTCACAAATAACTAGCCACCCCCCCACCCCCCTAAAAGGCTGTAACCCAAAATCACCTTCACAGTCGCATTTTTTTTAAACGTCGATTTCATTATAAACTATAATAACGGCCAGAGGCGTAGCGACCCTTCCCGGGGACAAACTTTCGATTTGCACCCCACCTCAAACTTTTGATTTGCACCCCCCCCCCCACCCCACTTTCGATTTGCAACAATTCCCCCCCCCCCCTCAATTTTTCAATTTGCACCCCCCCCCCCTCAAACTTTCGATTACTTTTTCCAACCCATTTTGGCGCCCCCTAAGGTCGGCGCCCGGGGATATGTGTCCCCCCCCTCCTGCACCCATCGCTACGCCTCTGATAACGGCTAAAATTCAGTTTCAGACATTACTGTTTTAAAAAGTGACGTCACACTATCTTTAACCCCCCCCCCCCCCCCCACTACACATGGTCACAAAATTACGAACCCCTCCCCAAAGCAGTGTGACGTTATTTATGTACGAATGCTTAAGGATTTTTTTTTTCAAAATTAAGCACTTCTAAATATTCACAAACAGACAAAACAACTGCATTTACAAAATTTGTTTATTGAAACATAATTAGATGAGATAAACACATAATTAGATGAGATAAACACATGAGGCAAAACATCCTCATACTATTTGCTTAGAAGCATATCCATGTAGGCCGAATGTAACAAGTCGTTTTCACTAATCTCTAGTTTGTTCATAATGTCACTGGCTATCTGTTGGCCGTACTCCACTGTCTGATCATCACCAAGAACTACCTACGGAAAATAAAATATTTTGGTAGGAAAAAAAAAAATATATTTATGCTAGGTCATATCTTATTTTATGGTAAAACACTTTTAAAAATATTGAAATACCAGTTCTTACAGAAACAATTTTTTTAAAACATCCATTCTTGTTGTTTCGTTAACTTTAACATTGTTAGCAGTTCTTTAGATTTTTTAAAAATGTGTCAAATAATAATTGAACTTATTAAAACTGGGCTATTTTTCAGCAAAACACTTTTTATTTAAATATATATTTAAAAAATATTCTTTTAAATCAAAGCACTTAGATCTAAATTATTTTTCAGTAATTGAGTTAATTGCTATTGTATGCACTTGATAATTAAAAAAAAAATTGTTTACTAAGGACATTTGAGGGGGGGGGGGGAGGTTTTGAAAGAGTGATGACACAATTTAGCCCTTTAAGAAATAATAATGTAGAAACTGAATTTCAGACGTCATTTTCCGTTTTTTAGAACGATTTTGTGTGAACTGGAATTAAAATTGATCATTAAACTCAATATTGACCGATTACAGTTAATAATTTAGAAAGAAGTAGCTGGTTGAAAAATAAATTTTGAAGGGGGTGGAGGGGGGGCTATGGACGAGGGTCTGGCATTCTATGACGATAAGGATTTAGGGGGGGGGGGGAGGAGTAAATATCAGTTAAAAGTGTGACACTTGAACATGCAGTGTCTTAAAACTGCAAGCTTAAAGTACTTAAACACACAACATCGTTTATGGAAACCGCGTAATATTACACATTAAGTTAGTGAACTCATTAATCGACAGTCCCACCACCAACTCCTCAACCCCCCCCCCCCCCCCCAGTGTTTCTTCCAGACTTTTTTTCTCCGGGGGGGGCGGTAGACTTTCTTCGGGGGGGGCGGACACTGTTAAAAGTATAAATTTTCTATATAAATTATATAAATTTCGTTTCGTTCGGGGGGGCGGTAAAAATTTTTCGGGGGGGGGGGGGGGGGGGGGCTTAGCCCCCCCGAAGAGATGCCTGGAAGTAACTCTGCTCCCCCCCCCCCCCCAATTAAAATGGTTACCTACTTCTAATTCCATGAAGTGCCCGAGCCCCTCCACGTCATCAAGATGGATCCTGGTCTGGCCCAGCATAATCAGCAGACGTGACTTTTTCACAACTCCTCTCACGCCCAGAGCTTTAGAGAGTACTATCTAGACAAGCGAAACCAAACAAAAATTATATTTAAACATTTTTTTTAATTGGGCGGGGCTTAGTTGAAATTTGGAAAAAATCACAAGGCATCATTTGTAGACCCTCGCTCTCTTCACCATGATCGGTCTTCAGAACATCTTTTGTTTAAAAAATATAAAGTTTTTAATTTTCTTAACAGGAAGCACAAATCAGTGACATAGACCAGGGGTTGGCAACCTGCGGCTCTTTTGATGTCAAGATGCGGCTCTTCTGCTCCATGCACAAATATTAATTATTATTTTATTTTTAAAACTCATAAAAATATTTTTCTGCAACACTCGATGTTGAACGATTTAATAATAAATATAAACAATAAATACTCGCTATTCTATTAAAATATTAAGTTGCGCCCTATTTTAATGTACTTTATTTTAAATTGTCCATCCCGAATTAAAACTTTCAACGTCATGGTAGATATCACAAAGAAACTAAGTGTGCTAAATGTAAAACTGCTAGAAAGGAAAATCCAGCCTATGCCTTGCTTGAAGAAGTGGATTGTTTAAAAAAATATTTTTTTTTGTTGAAGAGACGGAGAGCGGTAAATTACTTAATTTCGAAAAGCTTGAAAAAAAAATCGTGCTGACAATCTTTGGGTCAACATATTCATGCGAGCAAGCGTTTTTTTTTTTTTTTTTTTTTTTTTGCATGAATAAACAGTAAAAAAAGCCAAATAACAAATAAAAATCTAGAGGTGTGCTTGAAACATAATTGACGAAAGATCTGTGTGCGTAATTTCTTATTTTCTCATTTTTTCTGTATGCGCACTTTTCTGTTTGTGCATTTTTCTGTATGCGCATTTTTCTGTTTGCTCTTTTTTTCTATGCGCATTTTTCTATGTGAGCAAATTTCTGTTTGCGCTTTTTTACCGTTGCGCATTTGTTTTGCGCTTTTTTCCGATGCGTTGTTTTCCGTTGCGCATCTTTCTGGTCACGGAAAAATTCTAGACTCAAAAGAGTAAAAAAATTAAAGGTAGAGTGTTAAATATTGTATATTATTCTGTATCGCCACCAATACCTAACATAACACAATATAACTTTATTTAACCACCAATCTACTCTCAGCGTGTTGTAGGCTCTGTTATAAGTGAGGCATCTGAATCAATTCATAGCCTAATGAAAATTACCTCCCTTTTGTAAGTACAAAAGTCAAACAAGGGAGGCAATTTGTAATTAGATCACTTAAGTCTATAAGTATAAGAAAGAAATAACACCAAGGAGCATAAAAACAAAACATGTTCTTTGTTTTTATAAAAACTTCATTAAACATATTACTTTTAAGAGTGAAATTTTCTTAATGGTATTTTAAGAGCCACAGTTTTAAAACCTAATTTTAGCTAGAAACAACGCTTTAGAATTATTTGAAATCATTTAAGGCACAAGCGAGTACTAACAATAGACAATGTTTTACTAACATATAAAATTGCAAATTTTGGATCCCTTCAAATGAAGGGACATAT